>NC_055995.1:133605049-133905834 GCF_018446385.1 Zingiber officinale
TTGGCAAAATACCATCCATAAGACTTTCAAGACGAGAAATTTTATCCTCGCGTGTTTCAGCAATTATGGCATTGCATTCTCGTTCATGCTTGTATTGTTGTAACTGCAATGGAAGTATCAATTTAAAAACCATAATGTATTTCAACTGATAAGAATCTATACAGGAACAAGAAACTCCACCAAACGGTTTAGTTGCATAATTTCAGCAGCTTGCTTCGAACAGTGTTCTTCAAGAGCCATTTCTCGCCTGATAGACCCAGCCAAAACTTTCTTCACTGCCTATAATGCCAGACGATCGTAGAATGAGATAATACTCTAGTATAATAAGCATTAAATATCTCATAAGAAAACATTGAAGGAAGAAAGAAAAACTTTCATGGAAGATTCAATATACCCTGGGAATTTTTGAATTAAGTTTGTTAGTCAGTACTGATCCATCAACTGGTACCAGTTGCAGCTTTGTGTCATTATTGGGATCGTTACACTCATCGATTGAGGCTACTTTCTTGCAAGAACTACATACATATGTAGCTAACTCAGTCAGTTCTGAATCATCAGCAAGTGTTTGTATGCCAACATCAGCCTTGTTTATTGGGACAATTGGCTTGCCATCAGCAAGGGAAATAGAAAACCTGAATGTTGATCTTCTCACTGCTGAACTACGCTGCTGGTTATCAATAATTTGAAGACCACGTTGCAGACTTGCAGCAAGGTTCTCATTCTTGCTTGCTCGACTGCAAGAAGAGCTTAAAGGATATGAATTGTAAGCAATGGATACATTTGGTGCTCCAGAGATATCATCTTGCAAAATCTTATGAGATGCTGATGTAGATGATGACGTTCTAAGACTCTTTCTACTGTAATTTTCAGTGACTGGTGATGTGCTTAAAGTGGGTATTATAAGAACTGAAGATGTCTGACAGGGAACAATCCCAATGCTGCAGGGTGTGCTAACCAGATCCATAGTGCTAGAAGGTTTGTGAGTTTCTTCTGAACAAATAACAGGTTCTTTCTCTTCTAATACATTGTTTCCTTTTTGTGCATTAGAAACTGGTAATAGAATTTCATCATCCATCGGTGCTTGACAAAGCTCATGAAGTTCCTCTTGTGAGGTAGATAGCCTGGTAGGCTCTTTAGCTTGACCATCTAAATGTATACCTCCAGTACATAGCATCTCAACATCTCTTTCATCAATCTCCATCTCTACATCAGTGTCATCTTTCAAAATGGGCAGTGTGTTTGAGTGATTAAGGCTCATTTTCAAAAGATTCAAGCTACGCCTAGCATTCCATGCTGATGAAAAACTTCCAGTTGTTCCTGTAGATCCATTAGATTTCATGCGGAGAAGTTCATCCTATTGACAAGATAATGCATTTTGATTTAAGTTCTATTACATGATCAGAGAAAAAAAAAACAGTAAAGAATCATCAAAGTATTACCTTTAATTGGCGTATCTGCTCACGCAAGACATTCACGTCATCCTGTGTTATTTCATTTACAACTGCCTTATTTTTTATCGCTTTTGCTCGTTGTGCAAACCTCAGCGTACTGAAAGTTTCGCTTTTGCAGCTGTATATATCATAGTTAGCCATCAGAAAAGCAGTGAGTGAATGGGTTAGTGGTAAGATCAAAATGCTCTTAATTTACCTCTGTGATGGTGAAATAGCACAAATCATTGCTAATTTGGCATTACCACCAAGTGATTCTTGCAACAAAAATGTCAATTTAGAATCACGATAGGGAATATGCCTTTGCTTTCCAGATTGTGAAATTTCTGCAAGAATATTAATTAAGTTTCTGTAACACAAAAAGAAAAACTATCAGAAAATATAATTTATAGAAGGAAAATATAAATCACACTTCGACAATGAGCAGTCAACATTTACAATAATGAAAAAAGAGGAAGGCAATCGAGAAAATGCTATTGGTTAACATTGTAGCAGCTACAAGCTTGAAACAACATAATGCTCTTATGAAGCAGGGAACTCGTGCGATAGAATAATTTGTCAATCCTGATATACTGTCACCGTGATTTGCACATTCATTATGATATACATTTATGATTCTAAGGATTGTATTATTTGGTCTTTTAGCTTCTAGCATTTCATTGATTCTATGGCAACATTCACTCTATAGACCGAAACCTCTTCTTTCATTTAATCAAATGGTATTGTGAACTTGTATAGTTCACACCGTTTGGCTCTACCCATATCTTAGTGATAACAAATTATTGATGAATTAATTACTAACGTAGTAGCATATGAGTCTAGTAACCTGAAAAATGGAGCAAAAGAAGCACAATCAGTTTTTCATTACCATATACAAATCTCAGCAATGACTGTGATACTTGCATGTGTACTAACGATAGACACCTGAGGCATTACACAGCTTAAATGAATGCAACGATCGGCTTCATAATGCAAATCCAGAAACATAGCCGAGCTATATGTGAGAATAATTCTGTTAAGACAATTTGAGACATGTTCCCACACTGATAGTAGACACTTTAAGGGGCAGACTAATAAATAACTGATTCAACAATAGTAATAGACAATACTCACTTGATGACCAAAACTTGATTCATCGACAAAATCAAGCTACTACACTTTGCTTATAGATTGCATTCCAAAATCCTACAAACCGAGATTCAACTCATGCCTTATCTGAAGAAGCAGAGATACTTTACCACCAGGCCATGAGTCCAGTTGTACCAAAATCCTACAACTGATTCTGATCCTCTGCACTTTCTTATCTCAGCAATTTTGTCATTATTTCTTTAACATATCAGCAATGACAGTAATGCCTAAAATATGCACTAATAATTTGCACTTAAGACCATGGCTTCAAGTTTCATGTTGTGCTGGCAGCACAACATCCTGATGAATTACTGATCTCAGCTATTTGATAGGGATGGACAATCTCTTCTATACTGCTTTCTCCAAGAGCATTTTAATGTGTTGCAAACACTTGACATACTTTGCCACACTTTGACATACATTGAAAGGCATCAAGATGAATTCGATTAAATAATATCTCAAACTATATTTGCTGGTTGATCCGTTATATTTTAACTTATTTTTTTATAAAAAGAAATTCAACAAACTATCTAACTCCTACAAACTTATTTTTAAAACTAAAGAGTAGCTTGGTGCACGAAGCTCCCGCCATGAGGGTCCCGAGGAAGGATCTATTGTACACAACCTTACCCTTCTTTTTGCAAGATGTTGTTTCCAGGATTCGAACCCGTGACCTTTTAGTCACATGATAACAACTTTACTGTTGCGCCAAGGCACCCCTTCATTTTTTTAACTAAACAAGTTAAATAAAAGAATTTTGAAAGACTCAATGCACTCCAATGCATACGAAAGTGTGTTGAATGTTGACAGGGTGTCCTACAACAAAAGTTCATTTAATGAATTATTTTATTGTTGTAAGTTTATTCTTAGAAGAAAAAAAAAGGACACTGATTAAATGAGTAAAATTCAATCGAATTTACCTGGACACCCTTCATCACAATCTCGAAGAGTATCAAGTAGTTTCCACAGTAAGTAGTGTATTAAAATTTTAATTCAATTGATTATCAAATTGTTATACTGTTACTTTTACTTTTTAAGTAAAGAAACTAAATGGAAGAGGGTTAAAGGAGTAAGATTCATATAAATTCAGCTCATCATGCATCTAATCTTGATGAAGCATACAAAAATATCAACACGCAATACAATATCAAACTCATACAGAATGGTGCTTTAAACCTTACTTAATGCATTATCAAAGTTGAGCATAGCAATGATTGGCTTCATGATGAAAAGCCAAAAACTAGGCCGACCTACATATGAAAAAAAAATCTTTTTGACAATTTGACACTTATTTCCACAACTTTGTTAAATAGACCAAATATTTACATATTTATCAGTAACAGTAAGCTCTTAATGACCAAATATTGATTAATAGATCCATCCAATTCGACTAGTACACGTAAGCTTACAGAATGGATTCCAAAAGAATGTAACTGATTCTGATTATTTGCACTTCTCTTTTATCAGTAACAGACTAGCCACCAATAATGATGAATTATTTCTTTAATAATTTTGCCATTATTTCTTTAATATAAATGCATTTCTAGAAGCTGCATTAACATATGTGAGAATAATAACTGTTTTGGCAATTTTACAAGTTTCGACATTAATGGTAAGACCTTATTATGTCACAAATTTGGGACTGGCTTCATTAGGAATTCTACAAGGCAAATCTAAATAGTTAATGTGCTGATACACAAAACATGTGTTTTACTAAAATTATAGACAGGTCTAAGCCCAGGACTTAATTTTCAGTTTACTTGTTGGTCTGACCAAGTGTCAAGAAATTGTACAAAATTGTAAAAAATCACAAAAGATTTTATAAAAATATTATTGGACAAACAAATATTGGCACATCATGTTTTTATAATAATGTTGGGTTGTGTTGTGTCAGATTTTCCGAGTAATTCATTAAACATTCTAGATCATGTTGTACTTGTGTTCATTGCGCCTCCCTATCTCTATTTGATACAGATATATAGGATCTTCTCCCTTTCTCTTAAGGTTTATCAAGACGACACTATCAAAAAGTACAAGGGGAGGGTCATATAGGATGGATATACAATCTAGAAATTCCTAAAAGTGGATTGTAAGAATATCAAACTCAATGTACACACTGAGTGTATGGGAAGTAGAATCGTACCCAAGCTGTGAAAGGGAGCGATTTATATTCCCTGCCTCCTTCAGGCGATCGCCTGCTGCACCTGTTTGCTTTTGTCTTTCAGATCCTGCTAGATCAACAAGATTGATCCTACTAGTCTTTAGGCTGATTAAACCATCGCTCATGTTCTACAACATTAAAGACAAAAAAATATTATAAATCGACTCCATAATCAAAGAAATAAATGGTAAATGTAAATGAGTAGTTTATTCTATTGGAAATGTAAAAAGGCTTTTATATTGTAAAAGATATTTTGAGTTAGCTTTTTCAACTAATGTGGAAGAAACTACATAAGATATGCTATTCAAGAATTCAACTTAAACTA
Organism: Zingiber officinale; assembly: GCF_018446385.1. NCBI lineage: Eukaryota > Viridiplantae > Streptophyta > Magnoliopsida > Zingiberales > Zingiberaceae > Zingiber > Zingiber officinale. The sequence continues at coordinate 133,610,112 of NC_055995.1, forward strand.
TTAGGCAACCATTGTTTACTAAATTTATACTGCAAAACTAAAGTACCATGTTGAACTCAAAATTAATAAAGTAACACAAGGCAAGACTTCACAACAAAATGAATTGCTTACAAAAATTTTACAATTATGCAGCTGTGGTTTTAAATCTGTATAACATTTTAGTTGCATCTATTTTTGCAACATTAACCTTTATTGTCAAGTAAATGAAAAATATATGGTACCTTAGACTGTGATTCCACGATGCAAGTGAAGACACAATGAGAACGGGAACTATCCACGTTTACACTGGTTGAACCAATCCTTTTGTTTCCTAATCCCTGAAAAGCAATAGACGATTATAAACATGTATGTGATCTGAATGAATTAAATCCAGGAAAGCAGCCATGAGAAAGAAATTATGCAAAGGGTTTCCATAAGGCAATCAAGTTTTCACTTTCAGGGTAATTAAAGAAAGCAACAATTCTAAAATTAAAATGGAAAAACAATTAAAAAAAAAAAAAAGGCAAAGTAAATATCAAAAACAAGTTTAATCAAAATAGTATTAACAAATGACTTTTTCCATCAACTCAAATGAAGACATTACTCAAATTTACCTTTGATAGCAGGTGCTTTACATGTTTATCAAACTATGTGATACAAGAACCTCCATCAAAAACAATGGGTCTCACAAACATCTTTCGAGAAAAGAAAAATAGAGAAATGACATTTTGTACATAAAAACTGATCAAGCCAAAAAATGTTATTTTTGAGGCCCTTAACAATTACCACAAACACTGAAGGAAAAATTGAAGAAATTCCTGTGATATAAAAATTTCAAAATTTTGCAGTTAAATGTCATCAACCTTAAAGAAGGTGAAGAGCAGCAGCATGAAAGGATATGAACTGCATTTATGCATATTGAACAACACAATTACAGAATGATTGGAAAAGGACTGGAAAGATCTTGGACTTGACTGTACTAGACTACTAATAATTCCATAAGCTTCTAAAAGCAGGTTGGTAGACAAATACAGTTAAAAGCATACTTAATTTTTGGTATTTGTATTCTATAAAAAGATATATGTGCATGATTCAAGAGTGAATAGATACCAGTGGCACTGCCAAAGCATATCATTCCGACCACCATCAAACAAGCAAATGTCATTTTGTCATTTGTGACAACACAATTTGAATACTACCTACCAAGACAATGCCTACTTTAGCAAGTACCGTTCAAGACAAGAATATTCTCTTATAATGACTCACACTTCTATTCTCTTCTATCAGTCACGGGGAAGAGATAAAACACTAAAAAAAAGAAAGGGCAACAGAAGAGGGTGCACATCAACTAGAAAGCAAATCCTAGCAAAGAGAAGTGATGCCCAAGTTGAGAAACTTGAGATCTGTCGATATTTTGCACCTATATATGAACCAGTAAAAACTATGACAAACTAAGTCCAACTCCTGGTCGTTAATCAAAATATATTTATAGACATGGAGAAATAAATTTCAATACCAAATCTCCTAAGAGCGTTATTAATTCTGAGTCTTGAAAAATCATATGGTTGATCAAACTAGAATACTACAAAACTAATGTTCCCATCTAATGTACAACAATCATTTTGATATTAATAAGGATAGTTGAGATGCTAGTTATTTATATGGTAGATTGTTACACCACATTTTTAATTTGATTAACTTTTGAATTGCTATGGTGTTATAATTGAAGGTAAACAAGTTTAGTGGAGCAATATTATACAATTAAATCTCATTTAAGTTGATCTAAACATTCTTTGAATGATGTTACATCATGTCATTTGTTGGCACAACACAGTAGAAAAGTCTCAATATGACTAAGGACAAAAATTCTAGTAGAGAATGATACTTTAGGTCTTGTATATATCTATCAATTTATATGTAAAATATAAAACAGTATAAGCATTTTACAAAAAGATATTATGTGTGCAATTTATATCCACTTGAGTGCATGTACAATATCCAATGGTAGTATTCTATAAAATAGATATAAAATATTAAAATTCATGCAATCAGCCTCAAATAGTTGGGACAAATATTGCTTGCTGCAAATGATGATGACCGATGACGACATAAAATATCAAGATTCATATTTGTAGCATTTTCAAGACAACACAACTTACTATTCCTTTTTTATTAGAGATGACAAAGTTATAATTCATGTGTGTATCTTAGGTATTCACTACCAAGTTCATTAAAAGACATAACAAATCAACAAGTTACATAAAAAATAAAAAAAATAAAAAAATAGAAGGGTGACCAAGATGCACCTTTGCCAGTAGACAGATAACATCCTTCAAGGTATATACATATTCCTCTGTCAAATAATCAACATAAATGCCAGTTCTGACATCTTCCCTAATCTGAAAGACATACCAAACCAGTAAGTAAATAAATTGTAGAGATAAATAACAACAAAGAAAATCCAAGATAAGTATTACACCTGAAGGGTCTTTTGTGTTGAATCCAAGAGGTCAGTAATTTGCTCATTGTAGATCTGTAAGCCAAAAACAAGACAGTTTATGAAGTAACAAGAAGCTAAGAGAAAGTACACCATCACAAGGTAGCATCAGCAGACATGCCTCCAGAAAGGAACAGCGGCATTGGTAACTCAGCTGCTCGTCTGAATGTTTAGATTGCTCCTATAATATAGACAATGTCGTAAGCGCATATTTCTTTTTTAGGAAAAAGGATGAACAAAGGCCTCAAATGAAGTATTGAAGACAAGTATAAGCTACTCACTTCATCTGTGCGAGAAAAGAGTCGCTCAAAGACACGTGGAGTCAAACCTCGTTCACTGCTAGATGAAGAGTCTTCAGACAAAGCACTTGGAGGTCCCCACATCGTATATGTCTTTCCACTACCAGTCTTTCCCAACAAATTTAGATTGAAAAAAGTTATTTTTCATTTGTAGACAAAATTTTAGCTGCATAAAGCATAAGGAACTTGATCCCTCTTAAATTACAGAAATGCATACCTGTCCATATGCGAATATGGAACTGTTGAACCCAGCCAAGCAGTTCTCAACAAGTGGAACTCCAACGAGATGGTATATGTCTTCCTGTAAACAATAAGAATGAAACAGCATAACTTCAATGATAAAGTTCAAATGCGTGGAAAAGCACTATAAAAATAATAACTTTCAGATCGGAAATGTGACATTTGAGATTCACCTGCGTGGAACTAGTATCAGCTACTGAATCAAAGGTAAATGTGTGGTCAAGAATTGAGACGGAGTTTGAGGAGATCTTTTCTACGATCAGATCTCCGTATTCTTCTTCCTTGCTTGGAGGACGCATTCGCACAACCACCTGATGCAATCAATGGAAAATGCAATTTGCCTTTCAAACAAAAACATTGACCAACATTTTCACGTGATCTCGGCATCCGACCTGAACACCGGAATCTGACGGCATGGAAGGAGGCCCACTGCTCTCAGCGAGGGTTTCCAAGGTCAGCTTCCGTTTGAGCGGGTTGCCACTGTGCGCCGCTGGGATCGGCAGTTTGGGAGGGAGTGGGCTCCGATTCCTGGTGGAGAGAGGCTTTCCGGAGGTGGACGGAGACCGGAAAGGGGATGATTCCGGTGTAGTGGCGTTGGGATCGACATTCTCCTTGGGGATCCGAGGCGGGCGCTGCTTCTGGGAAGACGGGGTGAGGGTTTCGCCAACCCTTGCGCCTCTCGCGTTCGCAAGCGTCTTCATCAAGATCGGAGCAGAGACACGGAGAAGGCGTGGACGGAGAGGGAGAGGGAGAGAGAGAGAGACGTTCGGGGCAGGACAAGAGAAGAGAAGAGAAGAGAAGAGAAGCGCCGAAGCGGAGGAGCTTTGAGACGATTTGAATTCGGGGTAGAAATGTAATTTAGTGGGTATTTTAATTGTTGTTTGGTGGAGCGGCCGAAGGTCCGTTTCTTGAGGTAGTCGATCTGAACCGTCCGAGGTACACTGCCATGGTTCGATCTTCGCGGTCCCCACGAATCCTTCAATTTTCCACAATAGTAAAATTTATTAATGAATCATTTAATGTCGATAATATAAAATTTTTTAGGACTACATTATGCATAAATTACTGACATTAGCTCTCAATTTCTTAAATAGATTTTTTTTACGTCTTAATTTTTTTAACATTTGTTTTTTAAGAAATTAAAAGATGGAATAAGTTAAACTGAAACAATAGGTTTATTTTAAGCATTGAATTGAAGTCAAATTAGGTTTGGAGTGAACTCATTAGGTATAGTGGTGATTAGGATAATATGAGTTTAAATTAGGTTCGATTTGGATTTGTTCTGGCTAGCATAGGGGTGAACTAAAATTTCAAGTGGAATAGCTTGGTTTAGTTCTATTAGGATAAATTAGAAAAAAAAAATTGAGGACTTAGGAGTTAGAGCATCCACATTGCTCTCATTAATGAGGTGTTATAATACTATTTTGGTGTTAAAATCATTGTGAAAGGATGTTATAATACTCCTTCATTTGAACACGTTCAAGTTGGTGTGGGATGGGAGTGTATTATTTTTTTTATTTTAATTATTCAAAAATTTTATAAATTTTAAAATAAAATTTTGGATAAAATGGGTAAATAATGAAGCATGAGTGTATTTATTTAATATGATACAATTTTAAGATAATTGAGTGGACTCTGTGACCCATAAATAATAAGTGTTAATGTTAAAAGGAACGTTGGTGAAAGAAATATGTTATTATAATAAGTATGTGATAGTAGACTTTATGTTTTTTTGATAAGATGATAGGTGTTATATTAGGTGTTATAATAGCTTAGAGATCTATTGAAATGAGAAAATAATGATATGGAACGTCCAATAAACTATAGAACAATAAATAATAAAATAATGTTAGAGCGACTATAAAGCATTAACTTGCACGATATGGTTAGGCAAGCTTTGTTGAGATTAAAGTAAACTAAGGACCATGAAATGAGAAGTATTGAGACAATGGAATAACCACTTTTAGAGGCTGACTTATATAGGCATGATGCGTGAAGAATGACATGTAGAATGGTAGATGATGTAGGATTGAAATTAATCTACGACGGTGAGATTTCAATGAGTTGAGTGCTGATTGACTTGTGTCTATGAAAACGAGAATAAAATTAAGATAATTATACTCGACTTTAGAAGTGGTTATATTAATGATCAATAGTCGACTGATGACTGAATAGTCAATAATAATTAGGACGAATGTTATTTTATTTCGTAATCTTTCTTGAGTCCACAAAAGCAATCAACAAGCAAGCAAATCAAAAGAAAAATTTTATTCTCTTTTAAAAATTTGTTGTAAAAAGCTTTTTACATCTTTTAGAAGGTATTTAAGAAAGAAAAATATAACAATGATTGCAAGGAGTGATCCATCTTATGGACCATAGGTCATTCGGTAGGAGTCGAGGATTTCAAACCACATAAATGGTTGGTCCTTGTATTTAAGTTTAGTTTTATATTTTTTCACTATGTAATTAATACTTGTAGACGAGAACGATGCATGAATTTATGAGCGTCTAGTCACCCTTTCTAGCTACTACCATCAATCTAAACAAAGGCAGACTACTCTTCAAAAAGGCAGACTACTCTTCAAAACGAACCATCGAGGAAATAGAAAGCTAAGGCTACGTTTAGTAGGTTTAATAATATAATTTAGATTATACTTGAAGATTAATTATTTTATTTGATTTAACTTTAAACTTGTAATGTAATATAATCTCGATTACAAAATATAATGAAGTTTTATAATCTGGATTACTAAGTAAATACTACGTAATCCGATTACATTATGAGGTCACTGCTTGACTAAAATTTGAATACCGAATATACCCCTAGTTAGCCGCCACCCCCCGCCCATCGCTTGTCGCCTGCCGACCGTCGCCCGTCGCCCGTCGCTCGTCGGCCATCGCTCGCTGCCGGCTAGCCGTCGCCCGCTGCCTGCTCGCCGCTGGGCGCCCGCAACGACCAGTGGTAACGACCGCTAGTTACCAATGGTTGCCGCAAGCTTCGACAGAGGTGCGACGGCCCGACGATAAAAGTCACAGGTTATTTTTGTCATTTTATAATAATATGAATTACATTTCTTATAAAAAATAATGGACACTAAACAAAAGAATTTAATCATCCTTGTAATCAAAGATTACATACATTATATTACCAAACTTAATAATATAATCAAAATTACATTACATTACAAATTTGATTACATTACAAGCTCCATTACATTACACCCAACCAAACGTAGCCTAAAGGATTTATAGAATCCACTAGTCAATGGAGCCGCAGATGGATATCTTGATCCACGACTTCCGTCATTCTTAGAAATAAGCAACTTCACATATTGAAGGTAGTGAATGGAGTACTTCATCATGACATACACCAACAATGGGTTCGCCTTGATGGATGACTTCGAAGCTCTAAGGGATAAAAAAAATCCATAAAAAAAATATGGATTAAAGAACAAATTAAGAAATTAGAGATTGATATTTTGAGTGCCATTGTGTTGTTGAGTTTAGCTTGATCAAGTTTCTTACCTTCATTGTCTCACCCAATGTATTTGTATTAACGAAATTCTTCTCCTTTGCTAACAACTTCAAAATGTTTCCATTAAGATTGAGATCCTCTTTTGGAACTTTGACCCACTTATCTGCGGGGTGGGACAACGTCAGTGGAAATGCTGCATTGGAAGGTCGTTAGAGATCTCCTTTTATATGGAGATCTCGTCCAAATTTCATAATCTTTTTTATTCCATACATGTAAAGTTATGTACAATGGATCATTTATCGGGATCTCATATGATGAAAGTTTTGTACATCGGATTATTTTTTTATACTTATTGATGTCAATTCTCAATCTAGGAGGTGAATCTATCGCTCAGCAACCGATGACGGGGTGACTACTTCAAAAGCTACATGGTTAACTAGAATGAGGTGTTGAAAGAAAGAGTGTTTCGATATTTCAACGAGGAGGGGAGTGGATAGGCCTAAAACAATTAAGATGTGTAGTTTAGGCGAAAATGACACATTGAACATCAAGTGTGTGATTGGGTAAATAAGGAAGTGTGATGTGCCATTTTAGCAATAATGTATAGTTTAGTAATTTGGAAAAAAAAATAAAAAATATATCAAGAATGCACCTTTTTTTTCAAAATTTTATTTATGTTCTCATGTCAACTCGGGCTCGAAGCAATCTTTTAATACCGTAATTTTCTTATGTGCAAAAATCAAAAGATTTCTCAAAAAGTCATATTATATTAAAAAATAGTAAAAACATATTTATTCTATTTTTTTTTTAAAAAATTGTTTTATCCTAATACTATTATTATAATTTTTTTTATCAAAACTAAAATGACTCATATCTAATTAACTTAATTAAAATAACTTTAATATTTTTTATTAAAATTTTATTACAAAGTCAAATATTAGATAAACTACTATTTGAATATCTTTTTTTAACGCGAGATAATATTTTTAGTACGATAATCTTTTAATAAAATAATGAAATGAAATGAAAAAAAAAAAAGGAAAGGCATTTTTTGACTTTTGTCCCTTTTCTTTTCTTCGCTACGAAGAAATCATCTAAATCATGACAAAACGAAGAAAAGGGGGCATGCGTCAGTAGAAAGCTGCCGTGGCTGATAACCCTGCGTTCCCGGTTCCCCTGGCGCTCCGCCCCCTTCCCCCCTTTCTCGTAGCTCCACACTCGTAGCCTTGATCTCTACAGGCGCCTCTCTCTCTCTCAACGGGTTTGTTACTAGCTATTAGGGTTGCACAACCTTCTCGATCCGATCTGCTCCTCATCTGGTAAGCTGGCGCAGTTCTCGCTGATCGATTCCTTCCCGCTGATGGAGCCTCGCGCCAACGAGTGGGATTTTGTCATTAAGGTACTATTTGTCCTCGCCAATGTTCGTTGATTGAGGTTTCCGTCTATTAGGAATGATCGGTTCTCGCCGGTGTATTTTTTTTTTTTTTTAGTTTAAAACTGGGACTTTGTGTTCTTAGATGCGTGTGGAACGGATATTTTTTTTGATTTGTTCTTCGGTTTTACATGATCGTCGAACGTTGTTATTATTATTATTTCCATTATCTTTTCCTGGCCACTCATTCAAAAGGATGAGATATTATGTACGGGATCGATCTGTGTGTGTGAATTGGCGCACTGGATTCGGTTTGGCTTTGACGGATTTCTATTGTCATAAGTTCAATAAGTGACCTCACGGGAGAAATATTACATGTAGAATTCCAACACAGGATCACCTGTTTCTAATACTTGTTAAATTTCTGCTTTTATAATTTTACTATGATAATTTAACCTTGATGTTTAAATTATCAGAAGAGAAAGTGAGAAACTATTCTGCAAATATATTCCCGGAATAATATTCTCCAGAATTATTCAAAAATAAAGATAGTGTTAGCCAAGCTCAATGGAAAAGACAAGCCTTGTAAATTACACAGATATCTGGGACTTATCTCCTCTTTGTTGTTTGGATTCAGGTGAAAGTTTAAAACAAAGCGGATCAAGTTAAAAATCACACTTATGCGTGTCTATATTAAAGAGCAATTTGCTCGGTTCTTTTGCTTTTTTTTGTTTGGTTAGACAATTAATTCAAAAGAAAGTAGTTGATGATTATCAATTATGATTCTAGGTGATTATTTTTCTTTCAACTATTCCACAGCTGATACTCTTTGAACAAACTTTTCTTTTAATTTGTGCCTCTTTCACCTCTCTTTTAGAGAACCTTTTGAAAGCAACATTTTCCATGTGGAATGCTAGATATCGTTATCTCTACTTGACAAGTTAATGATTTTGTGAGATCGAACTTCACTGAACTCTGAAGCTTTGGTATTTATTTCTGAAACCATCATATGTTGTTGAACAATGAAGGAAAAATGTTTTGTGCCATGAGAACCATATTCATGTTGCTTGATGTCAACATTTTAGTTGCAGTTTAGGTACTTGTTTCAGTTCCCACGATGGTACTAACTGAGTAATTGTTTCAGTTGCATGCCATGATGATGCTAACTTGTGGTCAATTGCCCTTATCCATTATGAACAATGAAGTTGATTTCTATATGTTATGGTTAAAACTGTAATGGATACACGAGTCTGCTAGCCTTTGGGTCTAGCTCAGAGCTAGACTTTTAGTCTAGCTTAGAGCTTGGTTGAGGAACTTGGCTAGAAAAGGCTGGGTTAAGAAGAGTTCAACCATTCTAGTTAAGCGTTTTAGGTTAAGTTTGGGCAATGTACTAGGAACTTAGGCAAATGGTGAATCTTGTTAAGTTATAACCGGATCATCTGCGATAGAGGGATGTAGAATTAAGTTGGACGACTGAGGTTGAGGTGGAGCTAGGTTATGGGGGTGTGGTGGAGTAATTAGCTAGGGTTGAAATGGAGAGAATTAGGAGTTCCAAAGCGGTGGTTACTAAGTGATTAGCTTGAGGTGATGATTAACTCTGACCTAAAGCTCTATGAATACTATAGTAGGACTCCAATGCTTCCAAAAGTCTTCATTTCAGTTGTTTTAGCTCCCTTTTTATAGGCTTTAAATAAACACCTATCCAATTGCCATTTTGGTCAATGACCCCTATTGAGATTACTGGATGAGCAAGATTCATGTAGGCAATCTTAAATATTGACATTGATGTTGATTAGTAACTAAAATAACATGGTTCTTTGAGTTGGATGATAACATTGTCATAGCCTTTGATTTGCATGCCTTGTTGCATGAGGTGATCAAGGCATCGATGTTTTTGAAAACTGGATTGGAGATTGAACTTCTATTACTATTGGGCCTATGGTTTGACAAGTCGAACCAGTAAACACAAAAATAATATTGTAGATCAAGGTTTGAAATCTTGAGCCGTGTCGGTGCCTTGGAATGATATTACTTCGGTATTGTGTTGATGTTTGGGAGATGGAAGGGGGAAAGAGAGAAGGAAGAAAAAGAAAAGGATGAGACAACTATATAGTTAAGTTCAATGTTTGCTTTTCATCTGGAATGCTATGATTTTGACATTATCTTGTATGAAAACAAACTATATAAAAAAGAATAACACTATTATCTCAATTTTAGCATGTCAAGAGGTGTTGAGTGTTAAACATGAGACATTTTCTGGGTATTGAGTTTTGATAATTTATTGAAACGATACGTCTCAGTTGTTTCACTCGGCATAGTAGAGATTTCTAACCATGCCATAGATATAATTTATATATTCATCTATTATAGTTGAATATACTAAAAATACTATTAAAAATATTTATTACTTATATCTAATAAATATATTCAAATTCATATCAAACATTAACTTATACGTATTATAATAAAAGCTTTGATAAATCAAATATATAATTCAAATATATTGTTTAATCATTTTTAAAAAGATAAGCATATGACTTAAAACATATATCTTTTGCAAAATTAAAATATGTAATTTTAAGTATATTTTGTGGAAAACAAATTAGAATTTTTTATTTATTCATTCAGAAAATTATTACTAATCTATTTTAAAAAAACTTTATTATATTCTCTCCCTCTCTTTTTATATATAAGGTTCTAATACATTATATATATATAGGTTTGATTGCCTACACACCTCATGGTGCACACGTTGTGAGCACCATGTGTATTATTTTTTAAAAATTTCTTTAGCTTAACTACTATAACCTAAATCCTAAACTCTAAACCCTAAGCTCTAAAAAAATAAAGAAAAAAAATACACTTCGTGCTCACAATGTGTGCACCATGAGGTGTGTAGGCTAACATTCTTGTACACGCACGCGCGCACACACGCGCGCACACACACACGCGCACACTTTAAAAAAATACTAAATCAATTTCAACTATTTTAATGTCTAATTTTTAGAAGCTAACTTAAACATATAATTTTGGATATATTTCTTTTATAAAATCAAATATATGTGGTTATAGTATGTTGTGTGGAAAAATTCAAATATATTATTTTTTTATTTCAAAAATATATTATGAGATCTGATTTCTATATGTATTAAAAAATTAAATATATAAAATATAACATATTGTCAACTTTTTGATGAATAACCAACAAATTAAATTTCGCAGAGGTTTGAAGTGAAACCTCCTCATTCACATTACTTAGAGCAAAAGCCTCTAGCCGAAAAGTCAAGAAACCAGGTTTTGATATTATTTTCCTGTTAGTGGTTTTAAGTCGTTTTATCTGGTTTTTGCATAAAGTGGTTTCTATATCAAAGCTAACCCAATTGACATCCAGTTTCGGGTTTAACCAAGTGGTCCTATCTGCTTTTTAAGACATTGGAAGGCATCAGGTTAACTATTTTGATTTTCGTGTCAAAAAGCAACTTTTTTCAAAATTTGGTGGCTATCAATATTTGATATAAAAAAAAAATATACATATGTGTGTGTGTTTGTGTTTAAACTTGTTTGTAGGATAAGAGAAGCACCTTCTTTTGGGAGGAATGATAATCTTGTAATTGCCCATGCAAACATTGTCAAATATGAAGTACGCTTAGTTTAGTTTACATTTTAGTAAAACCTGATGAGGATGCATATTAACCTAGACTCACGACCTCACAGTAGTATTCTCCTTTTGGACATATTGATAATGACATCTTTGTGGCTACACCTTTTTAAAAGCTTATTGGAGATAGACCTTTTAAGTTCTATATTTCATTGTTAGTGGCTAGGTGAGATCTTTATGGCTACGCCTTTTTAAAAGCTTATTGGAATAGATTTGCCAGTGGCTAGGGTGGTAGATAGCTCAAATAAGGTACCATTCTTGGTAGACTTCTTGGAAAGTTGGAGGAATATTAAATCAAAATTACATGCCGGATTTAGGAAAGCATGAATGTGATATGTCTCAAATGGATTAAATATATACTTTAAACAATGAGATGCCTTTCAAGGAACTTGGCCAATTTTTCATGAAAATTGTATAGTTAAGCATATTTAGTGAAGAGAAACATAGATGTAGATGACACACTGGAAATTCCTTATGTTTGTGGTAATTTTCACCTACAGACAAAGTAGTGAGATTAATAGCACAAGATGCTGGTCACAAATGTGTCATATTTTAATGTTACTGAGTGGTTGCTGACTTGCTGTGTCACAATTTGGCATCAGTGCTAGGTTCATTTAGGAGGTTTATGGTATGAGAATGGACCAACTGAAGTTGGTGGCCTTGTAATGAGTAAGTCTAATGAGGACGAGTGATAATAGGTGCTGATAGCTCAGACAAAGTTGGCTCTTGGCATTCTTCTATGATGCTGGGGGTGGGGACAAATTGAATCATATGCTGAAGGAGAAAGAGTGATTGTTTCATAAGTGTAACTTGTTTACCCTAGATAATGTGTTTCCTTTTGATTGAAATGGCATGATTCTTTGTAAGAACTCAGAAGTTAAATGTGCTCAGGCAGAGCAATTTTGGGATGGTTGACCTCTTGGGAAGTTCCTTATGAGCCATTTTCCATCATTGGATAAATTGTGAGGTTATCACTATGAGATGTAGATAATTTCCACCATAGAACATGATGGACTCAATTCTATGTCAATGTGCTTCATTAATTCTTGAACCATTATATGGATTTTGGGAAGTTAAATATTTAGCTTGAGCTTTGCAAATGCAGATGTCTGAAAAATTAACCTCCATAACCATCTGTACTTAAATATTTCTACTGTGATTAAAAATTTAACTTTCTGAAAATAAATGACCTATTATTAAGCTCAACTAACAAGGGAACACTAGAAATTCAAGACATACTAAGAATAGCAAAGGAATGTTCAGTGCTTTAGATCAAACTTCACATAAAAACATGTATTTCATTGTTATGATCCATTTATATTATGATATCAAATTACTCGATGATGATTTTCATAAAATTTATGTAGCTTATCCAAAATTGGTAGGACATATACCTTGTCATAGTTATTCTATGATTTCTTGACATGAATTGTAGTTTTTTCTCTTCACTGATCTTAGCAAATTGACAACATGATTCGTAGTCACATCTTCTGATTTTTGTGTAACTTCTAAATTTGTTTTTTCTATAGTTTTTGTTGTCATATTTATCTCTCAATATCTTTTCTATGCGCACAATCTTCTTCTTTTTCAATCCTGGCTCCAAAAAAAGCTGTTTTGTTGTATGTTTAGCAAAGTGGACTTACCTCACAACAAGATCTATTTGTATTTCAATTGTGGTGCTGATACAAGTTTTCCCATTTTCAGCTAAGGGGCAAACGGAAAATTTTTTTTCCATTTTTTTACAACCTATTTTTTTTTTGCTGCCCATTTTAATCTTTGAAAGGCTAGCTCCTCTTCTGGTTTTAAGTTTTTTTTTCTTTATTTTTTTGTGAACATCCACTTGCACTCCCAGGTGAAGTATGGTGACACACTTAAGCGATTTAGTTCTCATGTCCATGGAGAGGCAATTGATCACAACATAGCTAGACTGAAAAAGAAGATTGTTACCCTGTTCAAACTCAGTTCAGGAGTTGATATAATCCTTACCTATATCGATGAAGATGGCGAAGTTGTAGCCCTTGATGACGATGATGAGCTGCATGATGCCGCTATTAATCAGCATTTAAATCCTCTTAGAATCAATGTCTGTTTGAAATCTAATACTAGTAAAGAGTCTTACCTGAGGAACGAGACTGCAAGTTCTACAACTGCTGCAACTGCTAATTGTCAACAAGAAGAGAACCAATCTCCTGGATTAAGTTCAATAATTGATGAGGTGCTAAAACCTGTCCCTGAACAATTTCGATCTTCACTTTCCAAGTTCTCTGCTGAATTCCTTCCAAAGATTGCATCATCTTCACCAGTAATAGCTGATATAGTAGACCACATCTCTAAATTAGGTATACAAAATGTCAGTCAGTCTTTGAACAGGCCAACTGGTGAGCCATCAGAAATACCTAATCAAACAAAGACTCAGCCGAAGGATCTTAACATCATTGAGGAACCGAAAGTTCTAAAAACTTCGATTCCAGTGTCGGCAATATCATCTGATCCAGTTTCAGAGCAGTTGCACAAGAAACTTGTTCCTACGAGTCAGGTTGATATAGACAAGACTCAGGCATCTGTTTGCAGTTCCAATTTACCAGCATTTGAACAAACATCAGGGAAACCCTCAATTGATGATTTGCTGAGAACATTTTGGAGTAGCAGTGAAACATCTGATCGTCAGAATCAAATTGGTAATGTTAGCTGTCATGGGAAATCTGTTAGAGCTTGCCCCCCTTTCTTCGTGCCTCCTTTGCAGACTGGGACACAGAATGAGAACTACAATCCATCAGCTCCAGCTTTGACTAATGCGGTTACTGACTTGATGGATGACCATGATAATAAACCATTTCCGACTGGTGCAGCTCCTACTGGAACATTTGATGGGCTTAATTTTGAGGGAGACAAACAGCGGTCCACTACAGTCGACCCACCTTTTGTGATTGGTGTAAGGCCCAATAGTAGTGGTGTAAGGCCCAATCGTCATCCTAACCAAAGGGATGATGCATTTATTGATAATGTGCTCCATACTTTTCATAGAGGTATCATATGTGATGGTTGTGGAATGCACCCAATTGTTGGTCCACGATACAAATCTAAAGTGTATGTATTTCTTGCCTTTCAATTTAATTGTTGGTTGGTTACATATATTTTACATACATCTAATGACATTTCTTTCCTTTACTCTGTAGGAAGGATAACTATGATTTATGTAGTATTTGTTTTTCTGAGATGGGCAATGGAGCGGATTATGCCCTGATTGACAAATCTCATCGGTTTTCTCGTAAATTGATCAAACATTCTCATCGTGCTGTATGAGTCTAACTAATTTACTTGGTTTGATTCCATAGTACAATGTGTAACTTTTTCCAATTCCATATTTCAATATTCAGACTAACTAATAACTTGATTTGATTCCATAGTACAATGTGTAACTTCTTCCAATTCCATATTTCAGCATTATAGACGACGATCTTCACATCTGCATGGTTTTGGGATGCCAAGAGCAAAATTAGAGAGTCTCTTTATCAAAGACGTAACTGTGTTAGATGGGACCCTGATCCCTCCTTCAACCCCATTCACGAAAATATGGCGGATGAGAAATAATGGCACTGTTCGATGGCCTTATGGTACACGACTTGTTTGGGTTGGTGGTGATCAATTTGCTAACCAAGACACAGTTTTATTAGAGGTATTGTATGAAATTATCATCATCATTCAGTGAGTTTTTTTTTTTAACTGAAGAAATATTTGCATATTTATGCAGATTTCATTTGATGGGTTTCCTATGGAGGAAGTTGACATTGCTGTTGATTTTGTTTCTCCAGCAATGGCTGGGAGGTATGTCTCATATTGGAGATTGGCAACACCTTCTGGACATAAGTTTGGGCAACAAGTTTGGCTTCTTATTGAGGTTTGCAATATAAATGGACTGTATTGCAACACTGTCCTCTCTCTCATCTGTACTTAAAAAGTTTTCTTCTCTATTTCAACAGGTGGATACCAGTCTACGAAGCTCTGGTAGTGGATTGAATCTGAATTTGCCACCTGAAAGCAGTATTCAAGGTCCGATTCGAACTATTGATATCAATGCAGATCCAAGTGATGGTCTTCCTCCTGAATCGGTCCTTGGTGATAGTTCAGACAAACTTGTGAAACCAAACATCATCTATGAAACAACAAAACTGAATGATAATCCCACTAACAACAATGCTCCTGCATCTGATGTGGTTCCTCTGTCAAGTCCTATTCCTATCATTGATTTAACGTCAACCAAGGGCGACTCTTCTCAATTGCCACCGCCACCTACTACACCGGTCGACAACACTGTTGAGGATACATTGCTGAAGGAATTGGAAGACATGGGCTTTAAGCAGATTGACTTGAACAAGGAAGTTCTCATGCGAAACGAGTATGACCTGGAGCAGTCCCTAGATGAACTCTGTGATTATGCTGAATGGTATCCGCTTCTGGATGAACTGGCAGACATGGTCAGCTTTTAATTCTGCTATTTTAAGAACTATGATCATACCATGATGACCAGAGATTCACGTGCTAATCATTTGATAGTTTGATCATGGCAGGGTTTCTCTGATAGGGTGAAGAACAAGCAGCTTCTGATTAAAAATGGTGGCAGCATTAAGCGAACCGTGTTGGATCTCATCGCTGGAGAGAAAGCGTAGTGTTAAGTACAAATTCTGTAAATAACTGAGGAATTGGGTGACTGCTGCTTGCTTCTCTTTAAGTACTTATCGAGACTATTTGGGCTATTGATACTTATACTGCTGCTACTTGTATTTAAGCTGCGATATTACTTGTTGGCATCAAATTGGTTCCTTTATTTGCCAGTATATTATGTGGTTTTACCAAGTGTATCATGAGAACAGACCTAGTAGACTGGCTTCTGGTTTGAAACAGTTTAAGGGGCGTTTAAATTTGTTACCTTGGGCTGTCAACATCTGCCTCTGCGCTTCTGATATTTTGCAGTTTGATGCTCATGAGTTCTACGTTGGTGAAATTTGTTACCAAAATTCCATATGCTCGTTCTGAACTACAATTCTACCAACCAAACTACCTATAACCACTTGAAATAAGTGAAGTACTGATCTTCTTTTCTTATCATACATCCAAAACAGATATCAAACTGTAAATGATTTATTCTTTCTCTATCCCGTATGCGCTGACAGCCTTGCACTACGCGAGTACGCGTACATTTATTATACGAAGGCCCTTGGCACAGAAGAAACAGGGGGCAGATCCACCTCTGTGAGTACCAACCTCAGCCCCTTCCCTGCTCCGTTCGCCAGCGGGTGAATCCCCTTCGCCGGACCCTCCATATACTCCCTCTTCTCCCTCTCCTTCTCGAACGACACCCCGTACCTCGACTCCACATCTGCACCGTCACCACATAATTATTAATTATCAGTAACAATAAGTAAGCAGTTGTACTTCAGGTCTGGTGGCGACCTTTGGCGAGGTCTTCGCGGAGCTGGCCGTCGCGCGTGAGCGCCATCATGAGCTGCGGCGGGCCTAGGGGGAGCCGGTCGCCGCGGTCGACCTGCCAGAAGTGGAACGTCTTGCCGTAGGTCCTACAGACCTGCTCCAGGGCGCGGCGCTCGATGGGGCCGGGCACGCGCGGCATGAACAGCACGCCGCTCCTCACCTCGTACTCGTGCGAGTGCCACAGCGGCTTCTCCGCCTCCGGAAGCGCCAGGAAGAGCTCCTCCGAGACCAGGTATTCCACGCCGATCAGCCTCGCGTCGGGGCCGTCGCCGTCGTAGATGAGGCACTGCCGCAGGTCCTCGCTCTGGTGCGAGCAGAAGTGGTGCGCCTCCACCTGCCGCGTCATGTCGTCCCCGTAGAAATGGAACCTGCAATTATACGTGATTATATCTTGAAATATTGAATTAATATATCCCGATGAGCGGCTTAATTAGTGCTTACGCGCAAAGGTGCTGGTGGATCTTGTTGATCGGGTGGAAGTTTTGGATGGCGGCGGTGGCCGTATCCAGAACGGCGGTGCCGGTCTCAGTGGGCTTTCCGGGCACGTCGACTTGGGTGGTGGCCGCCATTGCTGTCCCTGTAAACAGAGGAGCTCTGCTCTGCTCTGTTCAATCATTGCTATTTATCAATAAAACTACGAGACGAGTCGGGTCACCTCGTCGCTTGCACCTGCACACGTGGACGAAAAACACAACGTGTCAAATTGTTGCTAGAAGCGGCTTCGGTGACATTTGTCTAGGTAGAAGAGGATGGAAGAAAAAAAAATAAATATAAAAAATATTTATAAATAATATGTTTTTTGTAACATCTTTTATTTATTTAAGTAAGCATAAAAATATAAATTTAAATTATATCACATATAAATATTAAATCGATAAGAATATATATTATAAAAAAAAAATATTTTTTAATATTATTGACAAGATATTTATAGAAATTTTTTTATCGTATTGACTAAAGAGAAATATGATGATGTATTTTTTTATTCTTAATTAAATAATGAGAGTAAGATTAATGAGTTTAATATTGAATAAATAAAAAATAAAATAAAATTAATGAGCAAGATAGAATAATTTTATATTAAAAAATTTAAATAAATGAGATGATTTATACTGAATTATATTATTAAAATATTATAAATAATATTATTAAAAAATATTTTTAGTTTTTGTTGCAATGCGCGGGAATAGAAAAGCTCCTGAGAATTTCCGTCCCTATTTTCGTCTTGGCATTTCCGAGGCCGCGTTAAAAAGGCGGAGATCGATAGTCTTATTGGAATCTCCATCGCAAAGCTACGGAGGGAACGAAGCGGCGGCCGCGGCGGCCGCGGCGGCGGTGGTGGAAAGGGGAAAAATGGTACCGAACGGGAGCAGCGGTTGCCCCGCGATGGCTTTCCGGTACAACGGCTCGCTGTGCTCGTGCAATCCCGGTAGGTATATGGTGAACGGGAGCTGCGCCATGTTGGACGCCCGGGGTGATTGGGTGATAAGCCCCGGCGGTTCGAGGTCCCCTGCCTTCCTCACCACCTTCCTCCCCTTCGACACCTTCAAGAGCTTCACCCAGTCGCAGGCCGTTATCCTGGAGGCGACTCTTGTCTTCCTCATCGCTTGGCTCGGATTCTGCCTCGCCTTGCGCTTTTCCAGGGTCGATGGCGGCGTCCAAAGTCTCTGGTTCCGGCTCCGTTGGTGGATCAGCCGCATCGACTTCTTCTATAACACCCACCATTGGCTGGTAAGTCGAACTAGGCAGACCTAGGAATAGGATAAAGGCTTCAGTCGACAAAGAAAAAGTTGCTACTTCTTTCAAGTTCTGAACATTGGCTCAAAGTTTATTTTAATCACCTTAAATGAAATTACAATGCCATAACGTGGACCAATCAGATTATCTTGTGGATTTATTTAGCATTTCTTGTAAGTAGAAATGCAAGGCTCTTGATAACTTCCTTACATAATTTTTTCTTGTTGGTGCTAAGAAGTAAGTGATGCTGGATGGTTTGAAGTCTAAGCTATAAATGACCAAAACATTTTTTTTTCCTCAATCCCATGCTCTCTCATTCTTGAGCATTCAATCTTTACACTCCCAAATTCAAGGAATTCTCATGGGAATTATGGATATTATTCTCCACCAAATGACTCCTATAATCACTTTGCATTCGTATCCCTATTATAGGAATTCTCTTCCTACATGCTCTTTTGTAAAAGTAGATATGGACAATGAAGAAAATTAATTAAAATTTCTCTACAAAATTGCATTGTTCATTTAAAACTTGGTAATTTTTTCCCAAACACCTCTCCACATCATCTCAAACTTCACCTCCATACTCCATCTAAGTAACCTGCCACAATCTTTTGCCAATCACTTTGATATTTGAAAATTACCTCACGAAGTCTTCTCAAACTCACTTGTAACCGTATGCATCTAAGATGGAAAACCCAACTTAGAATCCTACTTCATGGTTATGTTCCGATGGGATACATCAATGGATCATATCCATGTCCACCATATGCAATTGTGCGAGATGGCAACACAATCTATAACATGGAGAGCAAACTCTGGATCAAACAAGATAGTCTACTTCAAAATATGATAATGACGATAAATGCCACTATTGCTCCCATGTTTGTTGCAGCCACCACCTCCTAGCAAGGTTGGGACAACTACAACATGACATGGCAACATGTTTCAGTAACTTTTTTTTGGCTCCATGTTCTCCTATTTTTAAACATTCAAATCTATACTCTTCCAAATAGCATGCAACGATCTTCAAGGCATAGATGCTGATTTCCTTTGATCTTGATTTAGTTCTTTTTTCTGTCTTTGTAGGATGATAACAAGGTGGTAATAATGAGGAAAACAGAATTGGGTGGAACATTTTCAGTGGCAAGCTGTATCCTATTTGTTGGACTTTTGTCTGCGTAAGTAATGGATATCACTGTCAGCTTTAGTATCCTCAGAATTCTTTTCAGGCTTGTTAGTTCTATTTTTCATTGTTTGAATATTTCTGTACATCCTAAAATTAGCAACTTTCTATGACAATTTAACTATTAGTGTGTGCCAGCTTGCTGTATCAGATTATTACAAAACGGAGTATTGAGATCCATGGAGTCAGACCTGCAACTGCTGCAGATATATCATTTGTCAATGATTTGGAATTCAATATCACAGTTATTTCTGACATGAGCTGTTCCAATTTACGTGGTCTTGATTCCCTGGTGATTGGTACACCTGGCTTTATTGGTTCCAAAAATGTTTCCTTGTCTACTTATGTTAATCATCAGTGCCAAAACACAAGCATTGGTCCTACTATATCTCTTAAGTGCAACAGTTGCCAGATTCTACGAAGAGAGTATTATATTTCATGGCAGTTTGTTGATCTCCCAATGAATCCTGCAAGTGCTGTTGGCTTCCAGTTCAAGCTGACTGCAAAGAACCCAGCTGACAGTAAGCATGTTAGTTATGCTAGTGGTACAATTAACTCATGCACTTTCTCAAATGATAAACCAAAAACCTTCAGAGGGCAAGATGTGAATGTTTTGAAAATCCATTTGTTTCCTCGGACATATTACAACTTGGAAAACTTGAAACTCATACAGCCACTTTTCCATGACTTCATTCCTGGAACATCTTTTTCTGATATTAATAATCTTCAAGCATCTCTTCAGCAAGTCAAGGATGGTTTATTCAATATCACAGTATATGTCAATTATCTTTCTGATTACATTGTGGAGATCAATAAAGAAAATGCGCTAGGAATCGGTAAGATAACTACTTGTGTATTTAAATGTCATTACAACTACATTTTCTCTATGATCCTAGTATGAGTAACACCACTTTTTATATGCTTTTTGAGTGCTACCATGTTTCACTACATTCACTCTACACTGATTTAGTCTAGAACAAGGATTTGTCTACTTTCACTTTGCATCAATTTCATCTTTAAATCCCTAGCTAAAACTTCTATACATGGTTTAAAATCTTATATCGCACTAAGCAGCACAATCAAAATGGATCTTTCTCATAAATTATTGAAATTCAATATTATTCAACATGACATGGGAAATCTCTCTTGTTGCTATGTTAATCATGTATATGATGAAGAACTAAAGAGGGAGGACTGTTTGTGTGGGGAGAGAGAGAGAGAGAGAGAGAGAGAGAGAGAGAGAGGAGGGGGGGGGGTTGGAATAACCTTTTCTTAACATTAGACAAATGTTAGGTTGTGTTGGTGCAATTCCTTGTTTTGTTTTCTATTTCCGCTGCGTTCTCTCGAGTTTACGAAAAACGTGAAAAAGCGAAACGTGCTATTCACCCCCCTCTAGTTGGAGAGCACATAATCTATATTTCATAGTCTACATGCCCTATACTCATAGCCTTCTTCTAAGCCCTCAAACTCCTACAACCAGTCTGCTAATTCTGGTCATAGTTAAGTTGACTGATCCTTACCCTCAAATGATTGCCCCTTGCCAATAATTGGCTAGATTGTTCAATACTCAATTGTCAAACTATTGCTTCTGCTGACTGATCAAGTTTTTAGTCAACTGCTAATCTGCTATGTTGTTTATGTTGGTGTAACTGTTCAATCACTTCTTTACCCGACTCCTAGCCATCACTCGACTGTTCAAATGTTCAGTCACAGTAAAGAAATTAAATCTTGAGTTAACTCCATGCATCATCAATCAATTAACTAGTTGACTATTAGTCAAACAATGCCAATTTTGCAAAAGTATCAATTGACCCAAAATACTATTAATCAACTGAAACATAGTATTAGTTGGCTTAAGGTACCACAAATCAGTACCAATTGACCCAAAATGCTATCAATCAATTGAAACATAGTAATAGTTGACTTAAGGTACCATCCGTTGATTGCTCAACAGAATTGTTAAAGCAGTATGCTCTTGTTTCCTGCTCCTATTTCCCTGTTTGAGTCGATAACTAGCACAAGGTTTGTGGAAAAAGTGAGGGTTGATCTTGGGTTGACTGTCCAATCGACTCAAGTGTCAATCAACTAAGAATCATGTTTCAGTCGACTAAAACACTAAGTAGGTCAATTCGAAGGCTTTAGTCGAAGTCTAATTTAGCCCTTGCTTTCCCCAAGTTACATGTGCACTCATACTCATTGTTACACAAAAATAATATGCTAGGTCACTAGAGAATACCTTTTCCCACCACCTTCATTGAGGTCTTCCTCTTCTTGCCAAGCATCCAATTAACCTTGATATGCCAAGCATCTTATCAATCTTAATACGTTAGGACTTCCGTTTGTCAAACATCAGATCAAACTTGATCTGACAGGATTTCTTTTGTTGGGACTTTCATTTGTCAAACATTCGATTACCCTTCATCTTATGGGACTTCTTCTTTTCCAAATATTTGATCGATCTTGATCTGTCAGGATTTTTTTTTTTTTGATAAAGGTAAATTGTATTAAAGTTGATCAAGAACTTACATGAGGAACACTCAAAAATCTAAATACCTGCGTTTGAACCTTTCTAAACAACCTCTCAATGTTTGGCACATCCCCTTCATATTGATTTCGATTTCGGATTTGCCAAATCAAATAGATCATACAAGATATACTCAAATGACGGGTTTTTATCTGTGAGGACTTCTTGCTGTCATGTGACTTGGACTAGCACACTTGTCACAACTTGTCAAATACATAATCTAATTTAAGCCTTTGACATACATCAAAACTAATTATTCCAATCAAGGTTCTAAAATTCGCTAGGCGCTAATCGGGCGGCAGACCAGCGCCTAGCGCCTAGGCCGCCTAGGCGGGGACTAGGCGTCGCTAGGCGGATTCCTCGGTATCCCTTGTTTCATGTGGACTGTGGACAATATCATATGCAAATCTAAATGTTGTTTTAAACAATTTCATAGCAATGAAGATCTAACTATGTATGCTGAAATAAATACATACTTTCCAATACCAAAAAATGAAAAACTATAAAAGAAAACTAATAGTTTTGTGCAAAGGAAATATACTAGACTCATTAAATATGAGTAAAAGAAACAGTTAAATAATAGAACATGCAGTAAGTTATCATAATCATATAGTAAACAGTAGAAGTAGAACATTGGAAAATAGAAGCAATAGTTCAATTCAAGATTACAATGCATTGTGAACTAGTAACCACTAAGCAAAATATAATTGTTAAATAACATAAATCATGTCTTAACAAAATGAGTTCAAAATTACACAACTAATAATATCTCATAGACTCATATTTATTCTGCTTCTTCTTCTCCATAATTTTCAATAACTTGTTCTTCATCGGACACAAACTCAATATCATTATTGTGATCCTCGTCTTCTTCTTCGGATTCAAAATCATCTTCATGAAGTTCTCTCACTCTAGAGCTTCTTCGGGGTTGCAGATTTTCATCTGCTCCACTTGCTTCATCAACCATTTGCCAAGTGAGCCCGGAACCTAGTTCAACTTCATCATCTTCCCCACCATCCACAATCCAACCTTGTGCATTTGAAGCATCTTTTGCAAGAAGGACATCAACATTTCTTTCTTTTTCTCTTTTTTGTTTGTTCAACAATTTAGCATTAAATTGGACAAATACTAGATTGTTCAACCGGTTGGCATCCAACCTATTTCTTTTCTTTGTGTGAATCTAAAAAAAACAGAGAAAGTAAATACTATAGTCAGTACCTGAATATAAAGTATAGACGTTAAAAATTATAACTAATTTAATTAAAGAGTAGACTGAAAGTTTAAAACTTACTCCTTCAAATGTACTCCAATTTCTTTCACACCCAGATGAACTTGTAGTTAATGAAAGTATCCT
This sequence comes from Zingiber officinale, assembly GCF_018446385.1. Classification (NCBI taxonomy): domain Eukaryota; kingdom Viridiplantae; phylum Streptophyta; class Magnoliopsida; order Zingiberales; family Zingiberaceae; genus Zingiber; species Zingiber officinale. The sequence continues at coordinate 133,633,917 of NC_055995.1, forward strand.
CAATGCCACCCTTAGCAAGTTAGGTGTGTGAGCACCGTATGTACTCCACTATGCACATGGATCAAATGTATCATCATTTTTTTCACATGCTTTTGCTGCCAATGTTTTTCCAAATAACCCAGTCTTATTTCTATATTTTGAAAATTCCTTGTTAATAATTGTATCTTGTAGATCTAACTCATTGGCATGCAAAGTTTCCAAAATCCCCATCGCGACCTCCTCATAAAGAGCAATAGAACTATCTTTGTAGTAAAAATAAGGATTCAACAAAAATGCAGTGGTATGCAATGATGTATCAAGTCTATCCTTCATTTTTGACTCAATAATGACTATGATAGGCTGATAATTTGATTCCACGTTATTCAGAGCCACCTTGATATCTTCTTTAGCTTGAAGAAGCTCCCCATATAGAAACCCCATCGATGACTTTCTATCTCCATCTACCAATCGAAGAACTCTTACCAAAGAGCAAATATTTTTAAACACAGTGTCACACCATTCCAAAAACTCATGCTCATCACTGTAGAGTAAGCCAATTTTCCTTTGTTTGTTTTTGACCATTTACATTTCTCCCACATATCACTTGTAAACATGACCCTTAAACTAGCTTTTTTTTCAATCAAACTTTGCAATGTGAGGAAATTTGATGCAAACCTGGTAACTCCTTGTCGAACTATGTCTCTCTTCTTCGTGAAACTTCTCATCAATGATAAAGTCTTATGGTGAGCATAGATGAAAATGGTAAAAGCCTTGGATTGCTCAATCATCTTTTTATATCGTGGAAGTTTGCCAATACTTTCAAGCATGAGATTAATAGTGTGAGTTGCACATGAACTCCAAAAGATCCCAGGTCGTTTTTCTCTCATCAATTTAGTTGCAGCCATATTGTTGGTGGCATTGTCTGTAACAATCTGAACAATATTCTGAGCTCCTACTTGTTCAACACACTTGTCAACATACTCAAAAATAAGTTCAGCTGTATGCGCCTCCTCTGAAGATTCCTTAGACTCTAAAAATGTAGTACCCTCCTTGCAATTAACACACAAATTTAAGATGCTTCTTCTTTTTCTATCACTCCATGCATTTGTGCATCCATTCTTTGCCCATTCTTCTTCATGTTTCTTCATCAATTGTTTTGTTCTTTCAACTTCGGCTTTCAATAGTGGCTCCCTAAGTTGATATTGAGTTGGAGGCTTGAATCCTGGTCCAAATTGACCCACTGCCTCCATTAGTTGCTTGAAGCTATCATTATCAACAGCATTGAATGAGATTCCATTTTCATAAACCCATCTCCCAACATATTGTTGAACTTGTTGAGTTCTCTCTTTGAAAAGTGCCTCATTTATATTTTGTTGGCGAAGCACTTTACTTCCACTGGAGCCTGCATTTTCTGGAGCAATTGTCGATGCATATCTATCCATGGGGCCAAGTGGAAGAGGTTTCTTAATTCCATCCATCCCTTCAATTTCAAGGCCTTCTTCTTCATCTAGAGAAATAGCCACCTCTGCTCTACAACTTTGTTCTTCCATTATTTGTTCTTCTTTCTGTTCCTCCCTTCTAAAATAGCCTGTTTGCACTTATTTTTGTCTTCTTGAGATGCTTTTCGACAACCAGATACATTTCCAGGTATATTTCCAATGTGCTCCTTTATCCTATACACTCCTCCTGACATTGTTTTTCCACATAGCTTGCATTTAATTTTGTCGAGGTTTTTAGGATCAATCAATATCCCAAACTCCCATCCGATATCGTTTGACTTTCTTCTAAGCATTCCGGTTTCGGGTTGAGTGACAGATGCTGTCGAAGATGGATTGCTTGCCATTATGATAACAAATAACCTGAAAAAATTATATATAACAGTATAACTTAACAAGTTAACAAGTAACAACATAGCATAGCATGATAATAAAATTTAATTATACATTTTAACTATACCAAACGATACAAAATAATGAAATATAACATTAACAAGTCTGAGAATATTTTTTATATATCAATATATCTTAATCTAACTAATAAAATTAAAAATTTATTAGATAATCATAATAGATATTTGTTTAAAAAAATTAAATTTAAAATATATTTTTTATATTTTTTAAATCTGTAATGTGTAGCTTTTCTGGTTGTTTGAAATAATCTTATTCATCTTCAATTTCCGATCTGTAGAAAGGCAAGGCTTGGATGATCCAACTATTATCAGTGGCTTGTTTGAAATTGAAGATGAATAGAATTTTTAAAAAATTAATTTAATTTTCATATTTTTAAAACTGATTTATATAAATTAATAATATTAATTAGAATTTTTAAAATTTTAATATAATTTTAATATTTAATTATTTATAAATCTGATTAATATAAATTAATAATATATAAAATTTATAAATACAATTTATATACATTAATAATATGTATTATGATTTTTTAATTTTTTTAAATCTGTTTTTTACTTTTATAAAATTATATATAAATTAATAATATTTATTGGAATTTTTAAAAATTTAATATAATTTTCATATTTTTATAACTGATTTATATAAATTAATAATATTTATTAGATTTTTTAAAATTTTAATATAATTTTAATATTTATAAATCTGATTAATATAAATTAATAATATATAAAATTTATAAATACGATTTATATAAATTATTAAAATTAATAATATGTATTATGATTTTTTAAATTTTATTTATTTTTAAATTTTTAAATCTGATAAATGAAATGATAATTGAAAATATTTATAATAATTTTTATTTTTTTTAAATCTGTTATATAAATTAATATTTAATAATATTTATTAAAAAAATTAAATCTATTATTATTGAATGATTTGAATCCTTATTAGGCTTTATGAACCGAATCCTATCCTATTATTAAAATTATCCCGTTAGGAATTGTTTTAATTTATTAATTATTAAATAAAATAAATTTGTGAAAAAAAAATGCCGTCGCGGCAGGCGTCACGCGAAGTTGCGACGCCATCGGCCGCCACCGGACTCCATCGGCGCCTCGCGAGAGGCCTCCGGCGCCGACGGAAGTGTCGCCGGACAAGTCCGGTGCGTCCGGCGTTGCTTCCAGTGGCGCCGATAGCGTCGCGGAATGCGTCTGGCGCATCGCGATGCTATCGGCGTTGCTCGAAGGAAAGCCAGACTTCGTCGGACGTGCCGGACGCGCCCGGCGACCCTTCCGGCGGCGTCTGATGCCCTGCGACGCGTCCGGTGTTACCGGAGAGTTGTCGCGACGACGAAGAAACAAACAAAAAAAAAAGAACAGAACAAGAAAACCATAAAAACTCACCGGAAGCTGCTGCAGGGCGAAGACGCAAGTCGGCGAAGCACGAAGACGAAGCGCGATGAGAGAAGACGAAGCGCCAGCAAATCTGATTTAGCGAATCGCGATAAAAAAACATACCTAAAATACACAAGCCGCCGAAGCCTGCGTTGGCCATCGAAGCCCGCGTTGGCCGCGGAAGCCCGCCGAGGGCCGCCTAGGTCTTCCGCCTGACTGGTTTCCGACGCGGCCTGTTGCCGCACAGCGCCTAGGCGGCCGCCTAGGGCGCAATTTAGAACACTGATTCCAATAGATGAAGTCGTATTATGTTGACATTAGAAATCCCTTGGCATAGTACAACAAATGTCAAGATTAATTGAAATAATGTTTGGTATTCTTTTGTAACTTAAGTTTTTACAACACAATATCAAAACTAGGTCGTGAGACCTCTGCTTCCATTGCTTGATGTTTGTGGTGTATAACGTGCTTTTGCTTCTTTCAAAAGTTCCTTGGCGACGAGATTTATAGCTTATTGTTCTCAGCAGAAGGGACTAAAATGAAAGAATTAGAGCAATGATGATTGTTTGCCACGTTCAACTAGAGATGAGGGCAAAAGAGCCTAGCAACATTGATGTCGACACTATGTTTGGTAGTGATAGAGGCAAGGCCACTACGAAGGTAGCATGGTCAGGGATACAATTTATCCTCGTGAAGAGGAGGGTTTATAAATGTTTTTACCTTTGTGTTTGGAGAAGAAAGTGAAGATGATGAGTATCTGTTATTGCCACATGTCTAGCATTAATGGACGTTGAAGCAAGTTGATGTTTTTTGCCTAGGGGATGTGATGTATATGATATTGTGAGTATGAAGGATGATGTGGGATAAATGAAGAAGAAAAAGAAAATGTATGTGCTCATAATAGATGAACAAAAAGCTTGATTTGTCTAGTGAATTAAATTGAAGGTGGCTGGTTGTGAGAAAAAATAGGGTTATAATGGTGGAAAGAATTGTTTTTCAGATTGAGGAAGTTGTTTGATCCAATTCTCTCTTCCCCTTTAGAAAGATTTAAATGGGGAATTTAATAGGCCTTTGAGTAGGAAACTATTCCGACTTCCATAGGCGACTAAATTTTTTAAAATTTTGAACTTAAATTTGATTTAAAATTTGAATTTATATTTGAAATGGGCTAATAGTAGGCTTAGTTTAAATTTGGGCTTGAATTTTCTTAGGTCCAATGGAATGCAAATAGATTGAGTTTGGTTGATCATGCCCAAATCTATCTTGTTTCAAATTGATTAGATTTATTTAAGTGAAAAAAACACAAAATCCACACGTTTACCTTCCACGATTTTATAGTTCTTTATTATCTCACTTGAATACATCAACAGGTGTGATCATACAATTATGGTGTGCTTACTTGGATAGGACTAGGAGGGAACAGAAAGAAAATGATCTTGTCAGTTTCTTCCAAGTAAATAATGTGATGATGAAACAATTTGATTATGCCTAATCCTTTTATTTTATTTTAGTCCAAATCTGCCATAATATAAGAGAAGGATATTGAGTCATTAGCAAAATTATGCGGAGAACTTTAAAAAACAAAATATTAGTGTAGCATATATTGAGACAATTAAGGATATCTATAAGGATTTAATAACAAGAGTGACAATTTATTAACGAAAGCATTTCATATAAAAATAGGATTCCATCACGAATCAACTCTAGTACTCTAGTTATGGATGAACTCATTGAATACATCCAATACATTTTACCATGATGGATTGTTTACAGATGACATTGTTTTGGTCGATGTGACACATTAAATAAATGCAAAGCTTAAATCTTGCCGAGAGACATCAGAAGTTAAATGTTTTAGACGAATAAATGCAAAGCTTAAATCTTGCCGAGAGACTTCAGAAGTTAAAGGTTTTAGACTTAGTAGAGTAAAGACAAAATATATGAAATGTAAGTTTAATAGTAGTAGACGTAGCAAGACAATTGTTAAGATAGGAGATGAGTTATCTGTCATTCAAAGTTTTAGGTAGATCATTTTTACAAAAGGATACAAGGGTTAATAGAAATGTTTTACATAGGATACAAGCTGGATGGTTGAAATGGAGGAGGATGTTAGATGTTCTTTGTGATCCTAAGGTACTTCTAAAGCTTAAAGCAAAGTTTACAAATGGTCGTTAGACCTACTATGTTATACGGAGTTGAATATGTAGATATACCATGATAAAAACGAGAACATTGAATAGAAAGTCGGGGTTGCACATTGAGGGAAAACTTCGAGAGATACATTTAAGATGATATGGACATGTGCTTAGGCACCCATAAATATCCCAGTTAGGCCATGCGAAAATATGACAAATACTCACATTAAGCAAGAAAGAGGGAAATCAAAGAAGACTTGTTAGCAACGATAAAATAAGATAAAATTTAGTTAAATATAGATGATGATGATATAGTAGAGAATTGAATCAAATGACATATGAGGAACCATATAGCCGGCTACATTTAGTAGATAAAGGCTTGATTCTTGTTGTTGTTGTTGAAGTGTCTAAGAAAACATAACACACACTTATTCTCTTTCAATTTGGTTCATATGAATGAGATGAATACAACATGAATAAAAAGGTAAAAGGAAAGATTTTGATTTTTCTCTTTTAAATAAAAAAGATTAAAAGAAAAGATTTGATCTCATTTTGATAATTCTATATCTACAAAAATAATGTTATTAGTAATGCAAAATATAGATTTAGCATAGGGTTATTTTTTAGATATAGAATACAAATCTCATATGCGGTCAAGCTCTTTCAGGTAGCTAGAGCTCCTACTTCCTACAAAAGGAAACAAGTAGAAATATGCAAGTATTAATTAGATGAATATAGATTTAGCACAAGTTTGTTTTTTATATATAGAATACACATCTCATATGAGGTTACTGAACTCCTACTTCCTACCCAAGGAAACAAGTAGAAATAGTTAATTCCTTTTTCAACTAAAAAAAATGTAGATTCAAAGATTTTAAAAATGTAGTTTGATTATTAAAAATGAGAATATGATATAATATATATAATGTATTAATGGTGATAACTCGGAAAAAAAAGGTTAGTTTTGGTTTTTTTTTCATTTCCTCCCTTGAAGTTTAACTTTTTTTTTATAAAATGTTGCTTGAAATTTTACAATTGTTAAAATATACTTCAAATTTTCAAACTCTAGTAGGTGTAATTGAATGTGTACCTATTGCTCTCAAAAACATATGAAAATAATCATTTTGATCATTGTACATTTATATTTAAGAAAATAAATAAGCCATATCAATATAACATTATACAGTACCCAACCATATCCATTTCAGTTAGAAGACCAAAACTCCAGCCTTCTATTTCAGATGGATAACAAAAGAACATAGAAGGTTTTTAGCCGTCAAATAGCAACCTGAATGGAGAAGCCCTATTCCCAGATTTCAGTACAGTTATAGGCGTGCCTAATACATGTTTAATGCTTTTTATTAGTACTAAGCTGATGTGTACAACTGATATACTGTTTTTCTTCTTCCTTTTACATGTTCACATGTCTAGTGGAAGTATTATTCAATGTAGTGGTAATTTGGTCAGTAGGCTGTTCCTTTGATTAATAGGACATCTCTCGTGGAAGTTTGATGTTTGCCATATTTTGATATAAGCTTTTCAGATAAAATTGTTTCTTGAATTTGAGTTGTAATAGCCTATCACAACGATTATATATTCAGATAAAAAAAAATTCTTCGTTAGTAGGATGTCTACGTTGCATGTTTTTCTTCTTTTTTGAAACTAAACATTTGGCATAGTAATAATGTACCCAATGTTTAATACTTGCAGTGACTTTCCTTGCGGATGTGGGAGGTCTTTACGTTTTTAGTCTTGCAATTTTCCTCTTGTTTTTGGTGCAGGTAATTAATTTCATGATCCAGTTTTAAGGCTATAGATTTTACTGCATATCATGCTAGTTCACCTTTATATCATTCTCTCATTAATGAATTAAGTGAAGTTTTATACACAGTAGCAAAACCTGGTTGTTAATTTATAAACTTGTATTTGATAATATGAATATAATATTTACTTGATGACATATTTGGATTTCTTTCCAAATATAGTTTTAGTTCATGGGACATTGGCTAGATGTTGAATACGGAGAAAATATGTTCAATGATCTGAACTGAGTCTTGTCTCCTGGATTTAGTATTTGAAGCTTAATTGGAGAGAACATGAGCTTGCATAAATGATATTGCATCATCATTAATTTTATTATTCCAATCATGTAAGTTCTATTTGCTTTATTTCTGTCTTCAGAAAGAACATCTAGATAGTCTTAAGATCCAAGGTATGGTCTACTCCAGTATCAATAGTTTAGGATTTTGTCTGAAATAGCCAACAATGGCAACGTCAGGATCCATATAAATGAAATGTCTTTTAGTCAAAATGTTGTCGCTCACATCTAAATTCATTTTTTTTGCTCTCTCTCTAGCAACATATGTTGGAAAACAGGTGAATGGAAACATAACTTGTGGGTATTAGTCCCACATCAGTTAAGTGGCATGCCAACTGATTGATAGTGCATAAGGCTCAGGGCCGGATTCCACCACCCCAAGGGTTCTTGTGTGAATACGACTGCATGTGATGAATCACTGTCGGGATACAATATATCCACGTGAATCAGTCAGACTTTGCCACAAAACTCTTTTACGTGCTCAATCTGTGGCTTAGTAGGAGCATGCCACTTGGCAATGCCACTTGGCAATGCCACTTGGCTTGAATGCCATTGTGTTGGCTACTTGGCCATGCATGCTCAAGTTGCTCATGTCAAGGCATGCATATGGCTTGTTGTTGCTTTGCATGTTATCTTTACATGCTCTCCAACACGTCATTGGCCACATGCCCTTGACTCAAGTTGAAGACGCTCCTTATAAGAAGGCATGTCTTGAGCAACGAAGAAAACTAGAGAAGCAATTTGGAATTGTTGATTCTGTGTGAGCCAAAGAAGCGATAGAGCATAAGAGTGATTCCCTTATTTCATCCTCTTTTTGTTCTGTCGTGCAATTCTTCGCTCGGCAGAGTTGTGATAGTGTTCAAGTATATGCTCAGTTCACCACGTCACCCTGTGCTAGGTTGTGTCGTGGTCTCGCCATTTTATCCTGGGAACAGACGTCCAAACGTGACCTCTTAGTACCATCGGAGGGGACGAATCTGTTTTAAGGAGACTGCCTCGTTGCAGGACTCGGCGTTTTTGTTCCTTGGTCAACGCTCCTCACGCAACTTGGACACGGGCTCCGTATTTGTTCAGCCTTCGTCTCGAGCTGTCGGCATCAGCGTCCTCGACTCGGCACTCAGAGAACTCACCGACGTAGCAACTTGGTGATCGGCCTGTCAGGTCGACAACTTGAGATTATCAGCTTAAGCCATCTTGACAGATAAGTAAGTATTGTCCCTCTGGTAACATATGGATAAAGTTTCAACAATCTTAAAACAAATTCGTTCCTTTGAGATGGCGGCAGAAGATGTTGAGATGCAATAGGCTCAACATGCGTCGACCTCCTCTGCCCTGAATGGAAATGATCCAATCACACATGGGGAAAAGCCAGAGAAGTTCACCGGGTTAAACTTTAAGTGATGGCAGCAGAAGATGTTCTTCTACCTGACCACGTTGAACCTAGCATAAATCCTGACTAAGGAACTTCCCAAATTTACTGAGGGTGTCAATGATGTGAAAACCATCATTGCAGTCGACAAATGGAACAAGTCTGAGTTCCTATGTCGAAATTACATTCTCAATAGTCTTGCCGACTCGCTATATGTTGTGTACTGTGAGAAGAAAATAGCAAAGGAGTTGTGGGAGTCCTTGGACAAGAAATACATATCAGAGGATGTTGGGGTCAAAAAGTTCATTGCTGGTCGCTTCTTGGACTACCAGATGGTTGACTCCAAGTCAGTGATTAGCCAAATCTAGGAACTACAGGTGATCTTGCAAGAGATTTACTCAGAAGGTATGACACTGAGTGAAACCTTCCAGGTGGTTGCAATAATTGAGAAACTGCCTTCTGGCTGGAAAAACTTCAAGAATTACTTGAAGCATAAGTGGAAGCAGATGACTATAGAAGAACTGATTGTAAGACTTCGAATTGAGGAAGATAACAAGAGTTTAGAGAAGAAACTATTCTCTTAGACAACTGTAAAAGCCAACGTGGTCGGCACAGTCAAACCTTGGAACGGAAGAATCCCAAATCTTCTAAAGCTTTCGAGTGAAAAAAAAGGAGAAAGTTTCAAGAAAAAATTCTCTGGGAAATGCTACAACTGTAATCAAGTTAGTCACAAAACTTCGGAGTGTATAAAACCAAAGAAGAAGCAGAGGCTAACCTGATTGAGGAACTAGACATGGACCTTTGTGCCATGGTCTCTGAAGTGAACCTGATAGGTTCCAACCCTCGACAATGGTGTCACCAAACATGTCTGTTGCAATAAGGAGTTACTCTACAACTTTGAAGAAGTCAAAGAGGGGGACAAGCTGTTCATGGGCAATTTAACAACCTCGGAAATTCAGGGCTAAGGGAAAGTGGTGCTGAAGCCGACCTCTGGTAAGGAGCTAACTATGAACAAGGTGTTGTATGTCCCAGAGATTTGAAAGAACCTAGTATCTGGATTGCTTTTCTACAAGCATAGGTTTCGGATTGTGTTTGAGTCAGACAAGGTTGTGGTGTCCAAACATGGAATGTTTATAGGAAGAGTGTCACGTCCCGGAGGAGTCCCTGTCCGAAGAAGTTCGACAGCATCTCCCCTGTACGGCGGACAATCTGAAACTTTCTACATATCCACATACCTCAGCCATATGCGGCTGGAATAATAGCAGAAATAAAATACAATAGACAGACATTCTACGCAGTTTATATAACAAGTAAACGGAAGAATAATACTCTGACTCGAAATCAATCCTACTCCACTACACCCATAAAGCACAAATCCGATTTACTCACCTCTTCTGCCGTCCAGGCAAGCATGTAGTAAAACATATCGAAATAAAATCCATCGACATCACAAAATCCATACAATGTCTATACCATCAACCAGAACAAGTTTAGCATAATCTAAATAAGAAAACCAAAAGTCCAATAATATCTTTGAGATCTGCAGAGACTAGCAACTGGAACTCTCTCCTGACAGCATCAACCTGAAAAATAGCAACAATGGAGGCGGGGTGAGTTCAACACTCAGCAGGTACAACTGATATACAAAGTAGGGAAATAACACCTAGCACTAATCATGCGTACAGTCTCCTGATATAAGAAAGATAAAATGCAACTGAAGTAAACAGGAGAGAAACTGTACTAACCAGGACCTGGGTATAAGGACAAACAGTCCGAGTGGTATAGAAATCCTGTATGCATGACAAACATAGGCATTCAAACAATATGCAGCATATAAATGCAGCAAACACAAACACAAGCAATAAATGCATCATGCATATGATGCCAATGATGCGTCCTGGTCACCCCGACGCCAGTCGAGGCCGAGTGGGTAGGGCTGTGACAACCATGCACTCTGTCGTCACTACTCCTGATGAGTGACCGAGTGGACGGGATGTTGTCGGAGTACACCTATCCTCCTACCCCAAATCATAAATGGGGGGCTAATGCTCTCATCCCACAGGGAGGAATCCTGGATAACACGTTGTGTCACACTACCCAGCGGACCAACGGTGCTAACAGAGTCCTCACGCAACACACTCTGCCTGAATCGACCACTAACCCATGAGTGGTGGTGTGTGCAGATCCATGTAACTGGCGATGTGCTCAATAATAATGGAGCGGACTATCACACAGCATGCAATCATGCAAATGGTGTATGACACTAACCACAAAATATCCTGACCTAATCCATATATATATAAAAGTGCATCATAGGTCAACGAATCAAATCAAATCAAAGGTACACAGAAGGTATAAAACCTAGGTCCTGAACATGGTGAAGCATGGTATATCACTATCCCTATAAGCATGTATCAACAGGTAAGGAATACATGAGATGCAAAACAAGCAATCAATCAATCATGTAACAAGTATCGGGTAGTGATTAACCGGAACAAATAAGAACATAATTAATGCAACTTGTTAAATTCATTACTATGTATATCAAATGACATAAGTCAAAAGTACCCGCCTCCAATAGGAATGTCCAATTCCGACATCGAGATGCTCATCTCGCGTCAAAGTCCTGTGTCAAACAATATAAATATATTTTATTTAGCTACAATTTACATAAATAACTAAATAAAATTCCTCAGAACTATTTAGGGCAAAAACCCCAAACCAACTTCCTCAACCTGCCTAAATTAAATCCAAATCATACCTAATTCAAATACAAACATAACCCTAGTTCAAATCTACACATGATCATGTACCAATTCCCTGTTCCTTACCTCTATCTCAGCTACTATAATTACTGAAATCAGAAAAGCTACTAGATGAAGTGGCTGTCGTAACCAAGGTAAGCTACTGCTGGAGCCAAAGAAAATTCACAGAACACAATCCTACTGAAATCCTTCCCTATTCAATCGGATCAAGTAATGAATCAAGCAAGAAGATTATCCTAAGGAGGAAGAATTCATCAAAGTCCCTGAATCCACATAATTACCAATGTTACCTCAATATATTGCTTCCAGAAAGGTCTCCTGATCCGATCTAATCCGCGAAGCAGCGTACCAGGGTTAACAAGAATGAAGAAAGGATCCAAGACCTGACGTAGGATTGCCGACAATCAGAGAGGAAGAGTAAGAACCGAGGAAGAAGACACAATCTAGGGCACCAATCATAGATCAGAAAAGAGGAAGGATCGGTAGCTTACCCTCGGAGTCCTAATTGTCCCTTCCACGCCGGCGATCTAGGGCACAGCAAGAACAACAACACCCCTACTCCGGCGTCGGCATTGCTCCGTGCGGGGGAGAGGGCGATCGGCGCGAAGATCAGAGGGGAAGGAAGGTAGAGGCTTCCGGTGGTCGGCGCTAGGGCTTGGCTGTGGCCGGCAGATTGGGGTTGGCGTTGCGCGAGGGAGATGAGGAGAAGAAGAAGGCTTCGGGTGTGCGGCTCGGGAGGAAGAAAATGAAGGAGAAGGTGGAGGAAACCGCCGTGCGGTTAGGGCTCGGGTTCGCGCGGGGAAGAAGGCTCGGGCGTCGGGTGAGAGCACAGCACGAGGAAGGAAAAGAAATAGAAATAAGAAAAATAAAATAAAATAAAATAAAACTTTTCCTCACTTAAATGGGGTAGCCTAAACAGGCTTTCCCGGGACCCCGTTTAATCCCCGTAAACTCGTCCATACGAGCTTCGAAAAATTTCCAAAAATTTCGAAAAATTCTCTTATTAATATTCGCCTTTTTCAGATATTTTACAAAGAGGCTATGTAAATGATGAGTTTTTTTAAGCTCAATATAATGGCCACTGGACCTAAGATAAATAAGGCGAAAGCTCTTCCGTGTATATGCTTGAGTCTTCCAGGTTGTAGCATGGTAGACTAGGAAATGTGAACTATAATGTATCACATAGATTAAGTAATATGCAAAGCATACCTACATTCCACCTTGACTCGGAACATAAGTGTGAGACTTGTGTTGAAGCAAAATTGATAAGGTCACTCTTTCAACATGTTGAAAGAAGTACTGAACCACTCAGCCTAATTCACACCGTCGTGTGTGACCTTAAAGGTACACCGACACGTGGTGGGAATAAGTACTTCATCACTTTTATAGATGATCACACAAAATACAGTTATGTGTATCTTCTTCACAGTAAGGATGAAACTATAGAGAAATTTATTCTCTATAAGAGTGAGGTTGAAAATCAACTTAATAAGAAAATTAAGGTGCTTCCTAGTGATCAAGGCGGTGAATATGTATCACCGTTCGCTAAGTTGTGTGTTAAACACGGGATCAGACATGAAACAACAGCTCCCTATTCTCAGTAAAATGGTGTTGTTGAGTGAAAGAATCGTACTCTGAAAGAGATGATGAATGCTCTTCTATTGAGTTCTGGACTGCCAGAGCAAATGTGGGGGGAAGCTGTGTTCACGGCTAATTACCTTTTAAATAAGGTACCTTGAAAGAAAATAGAAAAAAACCCGTATGAGTTGTGGATTGGTAGACCATCATCCTACAAATACTTGCGAATATGGGGTGTCGTGCCAAAGTATTGGTTCATGATCTGAAAAGATTAAGATAGGACCAAAGACTGTTGATTGTATACTTCTTCGATATGCTCATAATAACAGTGCTTATAGGTTCCTTGTGTTTGAATTGCAAATATCGGAGATACATAAGAACTCGATTATTGAATCGAGAAATGCCTCGTTCTTTGAACACGTGTTTCTGTATAAAACCCAAGAGGAAGCTAGCTGCTCAAAATGGACTTGTGAAACACAAAGAAAAGAAGAAGTTGATGAACCTATTAAGGTTGAGCTCAGACGAAGCAAAAGAGCTCGAGTAGAAAAATCCTTCGGAATGAATTTTATCACTTTTATGTTAGAAAGTAATCCCCAAAGTTATACAGAAGCAGTATGCTGTTCTGAGGGACCTCAATGGAAAGAGGCAATTGCATCTGAAATTGACTCTATCTTGGAAAACCACACTTGGAAACTTGTGGCTCTTCCTCCGTGAAATAACCACTTGGTTGCAAGTGGATTTTCAAGAAGAAAATCAGATGGCATGATTGATAAGTACAAGGCTAGATTAATAATTAAAGGTTATCGATAACCAGAAGACCTTGATTACTTTGATACGTATTCTCCGGTATCAAGAATAACCTCCATCAGAGTCTTGTTGGCTATTGTCGCTCTATGAAATTTGGAAATACATCAAATGGATGTAAAAACTGCTTTTTTAAATGGAGATTTAGCAGAAGAAATCTACATGGAACAACCTGAAGGGTTTTCTGCGCTAGGGCGAAAAAATAAGGTTTGTAGATTGGTCAAGTCCCTATACGACTTGAAACAAGCTCCAAAGCAGTAACATGCAAAGTTTGATGCTGCCATGAAGGAATGTGGATTCACAATCAATGAATGTGATAAATGTATCTACATGAAAGATACAGAGCATGACTATGTCATCTTGTGCCTTTATATAGATGACATACTTATCATTGGGAGTAATGATACGATAATCAAATCCACAAAAGCTATATTAAACTCAAGGTTTGACATGAAAGACATGGGTCGTGCTGTTGTGATTCTCGGAATAAAAATTCTGAGAACATCATAAGGACTTGTTCTGAGTCAGTCCCATTATGTGGATAAGATTATGGAGAGATTCAATAAAACTAATATCGCGTTGGCACGAACACCGATAGATATGAGTCTACATCTATCAAAAAAATCATAATGAAAGTATATCTTAGGTAGAGTACTCAAGAGTGATTGGAAGTTTGATGTACTTGATGAGTTGTACATGATCAGATTTGCCCTATGCAGTTAGTAAACTGAGTAGATACACGAGTAATCCCGTTGTCGAACACTAGAAAGGGATAACTCGAGTACTGAGGTACTTGAGGTATACTGATGGATATGACTTGTATTATACCAGATATCCTACTGTGATCGAAAAATACAGCGATGCCAATTGGATATCTGATACGAATGACTCTAAAGCCACAAGTGGATATCAAGTGGATATGTCTTCACTGTGGGGGATGCATCCATTTCGTGGATCTTCTAAGCAAACCGTAATAACCAGATCCACGATGAAATATGAGTTTGTAGCTCTTGACAAATGTGGTGAAAAGGCTGAATGATTACGATAATTCTTAGAAGATGTTCCAAAATGGTCGAAACCTGTGTCAGTAATTTGCATACATTGCGATAGTCAATCAACAATTGGTGGACACAAAACTATCTGTATAATGGTAATTCTCGGCATATAAGTCGTAGACACAATACCATTAGACAATTACTTTAAGTAGGAGTTATCACTATTGACTATGTACAATCAAAGGATAACCTAACGGATCCGCTAACTAAAAGGTTAAATAGGGAGTTAGTTGCTAGTTCATCGCGAGGAATGAGCTTGATGTAAGTGTTGATGCCGATTGTAGGTGTAAAGGAAACCCAACCTATGTTGACTGGAGATCCCAAGAACTAGGTTCAAAGGGGCAACCTAACTGCACTGAAAGATAATCACTGTGGGGGAATGACTCGATGACTTAGTGACCATATGAAGGATAAGCATTCTTCCTTTTAATGATCACAGTAGAGTCATGTGAAAGACTCTTGAGAGATCATCTATGTGAGAAAGAAGTGGCGCTGCTTTGAAAAGAATTGGATGCATAATTCTTAATGCTTCTCACAGAACTAGCTATATTCATGGCCATGAACGAACATACTCATGAGACCTGAACTATATTAGGGAGAGTCCTGGATGAGATCTTTGTCATGCTTACACAAACGACAAAATAGTTCAAAGACATCGTGTCTACTGATCAACTAGTGAGCATATAGATTTTTACAAGAGAAGGTTCAAAGGGAAACACCTACCTATCCTGTACACGACTCAATTGTCGAAAATTATCACATACTTTGTTTCTATTCATGTGGGGGGAGTGTTGGAAAATAGGTGAATGGAAACATAACTTGTGGGTATTAGTCCCACAAAAGTTAAGCAGCATGACGACTGATCGATACTGCATAAGGGAGTGTAAGGGGGTGTGAATTCAGGGTCCGGATTCCACCATCCCAAGGGTTCTTGTGTGAACATGACTGCACGTAACGGACCGCGGTGGGGATACGATGTATTCACGTGAATCAGTCAGACTTTGCCACGAAACTCTTTTACGTGCTCAGTCCGTGTGGCTCAGTAGGAGCATGACACTTGGCAATGCCATGTGTTGGCCATGCAATGCCACTTGGCTTGAATGCCATGTGTTGGCCATGCATGCTGCCACAATGCATGCTCAAGCTGCTCGTGTCAAGGCATGCTTATGGCTTGTTGTTGCTTTGCATGTTATCTTTACATGCTCTCCAACATGTCACTGACCACATGTCCTTGCCTCAAGTTGAAGACGCTCTTTATAAGAAGGCATGTCTTGAGCAACGAAGAAAACCAGAGAAGCAATTTGGAATTGTTGATCCTGTGTGAGCCAAATAAGCGACTGAGCATAAGAGTGATTCACTTGTTTCATCCTCTTTTTGTTTTGCCGTGCAATTCTTCATTCGGCAGACACTCGTGATAGTGTTAAGGTATATGCTCAGTTCGTCATGGTAACTTGTGCTAGATTATGTCATGGTTTCGTCGTTTTATCCTGGGAAACATACGTCCAAGCGTGACCTCTTAGCATCGTCCGAGGGGATAAATCTGTTTTAAGGAGACTGCCTCGTTGCAGGACTCAGCGTCTTTGTTCCTTGGGCGACGCTCCTCACGCAACTCGGATATAGGCTCCGTATTTGTTCGGCGTTTGTCTTGAGCCGTTGGCATTAGCGTCCTCGACTCGACACTCAGAGAACTCACTGACGTAGCAACTTGGTGATCAACCTGCTAGGTCAACAACTTGAGATTATCAGCTCAAGCCATCTTGACAGATAAGTAAGTATTGTCCCTCCGGTAGCGTGTGGATAAAGTTTCAACAACATATCCTTCCAAGGAGTTATGCCCAAGCTCATTTGTGGCTGTTGATGTCTCACATCACCTTGCACACCACCAGTGCAACATGTTGCATTGCCTAAATAGTAGATTGGTAATGGGTCAAAAAAGGAAAAGAAAAGAAACGAGGATGGAAGATATTATATATTCACCACTTGTCTATTGTGAAAACTTTTATGTGCATAGTAGACTATGTGAGAGTTATGAGATGTGATCCCAGGTTATCTCAATTATCAACCATACAAATAAAAGAGACTACTCATGGACACATCTTTAGCCTTTGAACCAAGGTTCAAAATTTGTGTTACATTTTTTTATTTTTGACATTATTTTGGTATCGTGTTGGCGTTTTGATGTATGATGTTGGTAAAGATTTGGTGGAATGAGGGATATGAAGAAAAAGAATATAACCTAATTATACGCTTAAGTTTGAATTTTGTATTCTACCTAAAATGAAATGTATAGTATTTTGACACAAGCTAAAAAAACATTATCTCAATTCATCTTGGCCTATTGTAGAATGCCAAAGGTGTCGAGTATTGGCATAAACCCATACTTATCAATATAATTGATACAAGGCACATGAGACATTGCCGATTATCATTAATTTATCAAAACAATATGTTTCGATCATGCTACCCTGAATGGTACATAATTTCAAATCATACTTTGACTTGACTTCGTTAACCTTTCCTCTCAAAGTTGTAGAGAGGGCATTCAAAAAATCTCACTGTATATCTATTATCCTTATTCTTTGGTTATTCACATCAATGAAGAATGGAAATTTACTGAAAATGGCTTGCAATGATGAAATGCTTCAGCTTTTGGATGAGTTCATCTTAAATGGAAAATCTACAACTTTTATTCATTGAGGTTAATGTATGTAGTGTATGATTTGCAGAGAGTAACATCCTAACAAGTATGAGGACTAATTGAGTCACTGGATCAGTGCAAGCAATCTGTCTGTTCAAAGGGATTTGGCCTTGGCTGAGAGTCCTAATTTATTCCACATTGTTGATTATTATCATAGGATGTAAATAGGTTTGAAGTCTCTCCTCTTTTTATTCTTGAGGTTATCAGATACTTTTTGACATTCATAGAATCACATTTCACCAGTATTTCAAATGTTGACAGTAGGGTGAAGCAGTGGCCCCATCAGTTCCTGGTTTCTTTGATTGAACCAGGATAAATTCCAATTCAATTGGGTTGATCTAAGTAGACCAGTTTGCCTTACTCTTCTTAGATTTACCATTTCTTTGGTCATGCATTTGGTTAGTTTTAAGTTTGCCAATAATTACAGTATAGATCCTTAACTTACTAGGAAGGTGGATAAAAATTGTGTAAAATTTTAAGTTAATATTTGGGTTATCCTTGATTAACCAACAAGACTAATGGTATTAGATATAATAGGCTTTAGAAAATGTAAAGAGAGAAATATTTCCAATATTAGAACAACAAGATCGTGGAATTTCAAGAACAAAAATATAAAACTTTTTGAAGACAGAATGATGAAAGAAGAAAAGTAGTTCCTAATTCTTATGGAGTTGGGAGAAGAAAGGAATATAAATTAATTATATTGAGTCGGGAGAAAGGATACATATCATAATGCTATTATAAATGTTAGAGCTATTAGGAGTAGGATAAAAGATTTTCCTATAGCTATACGACAAGAGCCAATCTTTTTGCATTAGTACTAGATGAACTAATCAATCCTATTCAAAATAATATCCTTTGGTGCATGTTATTTACATATTGTGTTAATTAATGAGAGTACTTAGGTTAAATTTGAAATTTTAATTGTGAAGGAAAAGTAAAAAGAATCAAAGGTTTAAGATAAATAGACTAAAAACTAAATATATGAAAAATGCCTTTAGTAAGAAGAAAATAAGTGATAGATATGTAAGATGAGTGCACAAGGAATCCCTCTAGTACAAGTTTTAAGTATCTTGAATCTATTATCTAACTAGAAAGAAAGGGACATTGATGTTTAATGAAGATAATAAAGAATGAGTGGTTAAAATCGAGAGAAGATTCTAAAGTCTTGTGTTACCATGGTGTCCCTTTAGGCTAAAAGAAAATTTGTACTAAGGATTATGGTACCAACTGTTATAGGGTTGTGCATTTGTGTATTAGGAATCGTGTATAAAAATCTTTATGTAGAGCTGAGGATGCACTTAAATAAATGTGTGGAGTTACAAAAATAAAATAAAATGAAATTCTAATAATCAAGAGAAATTAATTGCATAAACGGTGATAAAATAAGAAAAATCTCAATTGTTATTGAACATCTTACCAATAGGTTCTCTATTAGAAGAGTTGAATCTATTAAAATGGAAATGTACAGGGTTGAAGATGAACAGAGAAACAATAGTTAATATAATAAAAAAAATTATTTTAGTAATGATATGGAAGAGCTCCATTGAATTGGAGGGATAACATTCATATGACTAACTTCAAATAGTTTGAACAAACATGATTCCATGATAATAATGATGATCTGATTGAGAACAGTGCTAATATGCTTATGTGGTCCTTCATCAATTATTTCATCCTTTTGGTACACCCTAATGGACTCATATATCAAGTTTTCTTTATTGAATGTATCAAAATTTTATCACTGTTGATCCTTGAATTACAAACGAGGATGACATTTGAAATTTCAATTTCTTTATTTCAGATCATGTCTCTTTCTGTATGTAGATTTCTTAATTGACTGCTTTGCACTTCATCATATATCAGTTTGAGGGCACAATCAAGAAACTTCGTTCTGAGGATACTGCAATGAGGAATATTATTAGACAAAATCATGCAAAAAGGAACTGGGATAAGGTATATGTGATCTAACATTATTGTTTGTATGAATTTTAACATCAATGCTAACATCTAATACACAACAGGTAAGGAAATATGTCATGTACACATGGGGTGCAAATATCTCGGCAATTGATGACAACAATTCTAAACGATGTCGAAGAATGATGATTGATTCTTGCAGTGGAATCCAAGCACTCCACAGAAAAAAACAACCAATTAGAATTACCTGCATTCCTGTCGCGATTCCAGAAGAAGCTTCGCAACATCTCAAAGGTAAATTTTAGAAGTTTAGACCGCAATTCTAGTATAGCAATTTAGTGATTCTTTTTTCACTAAGTAAATGTGTTGGATGGATTGCATATAGTGCCATATCGTTGCTGTTTCACTATTTTTTCACATTATTAGAAATATTACATCTTATTTAAAATTATTCATTCTAAAAAGCAGCTCTTTGTAATTACTTATAAAATATTAATAGCTGGTATAAAATTTACAATTTATATTAACGATATTACTACAAGTTAAAATAAATTTTTTTACATATAATTGAATCATAAAAAATGTAAATATAAATTGCACTATAATCCAACCATATGAAAAACAGGAAAGAACTAACATTGTTAATCTGTTTAAAAAGTAAAATACTAAAAGTAGTCTAGTTTAGCTACAGCAAGTATGATAATATGAAGAGACATTGATAAACTAAATTCTAGTAATCTTAGTTAACAAAAGTTTAAGATTAATGGAGTGCAATTAGAATATACTATATATTTGTAAAAATATAAAAGTTTATAACAAGTTCTTTAATTAAAATAATATCATGTTGTTTTTGCCTGTGACCATTTCTAATTTCTTTTTTATATATAGTAGATGGAGGAACTACATTTTCTTATTTTTTCTATATGGAATTTTCTAAAAGAGTTCTATGGTAAAGTTTGAGGTCTCTTCTGTACATATGTATAGATTCTTGTGATTTAAAGCTTCTTTTTAGTCAAGACCTTAGCCAAATAATATAAATAACCTTGAATATTCCTAGTTAAAATTTTGGACTAGTAGACATATTTTACTATATCTCGAACCTGTTATAATCTTCTAGAATTTTCATTGATGAAACTTAATCGTGGGGTTGAATATGGAGGATTGAGGTTAACTCGCTTGCTATATTTTGTTAGCAAACTAGAAATTAAGTTGTATTTCATAGAACAATTCTACACTTAACCCTCTTATTCAATGTCGTCCGCATAGTAGCAAATGTTATGTGAAATGATTGTTATAGCTTCTGAAGGGTTGAAGCTCAGTATTGCAACTTCTATAGAGTTGTAGATTGATTCTACGCTTACCCTGATGGCTAATGTAGGTGACTGTGGCTTGTTTCTTAGCATATTTTTTCAGTGCATGAAAACTGAGCTAGATTGACACGATAACAGAATTAAGTTCATCTATTCCTTTCTTACATGTGTTGAACATTGACATATCAAACATAGTTAATCTGAGTGAACACCCAACACTCCTATTGGACAAATTTAATAAATTCCAAAAACAAATATGTCAAAAACTTAGAACCATGCCTGTGCTAGATACTCACAACCAAGTCTAAGGGAGAGAACACCCAATATTCCTATTTCACGCTTTACTCCAATTTGGATACTACACTGTTTAATTGTTATGACAGATTCCATTATGTAGCCTTGAGAAGCACGTTAGAAGAAAATGAAAATGCGATGGGACCAGGTGCTGAGGTGGGTTTCTGAAAAGGTTTACTAGCAATCTTCAGTTTTAAGGAAATTACTGCTCAAGGATGCACCGGACTCTGCAATATGACATCCTATTGTTCTGCCATATGGAGTTAAGACTATCAAATACTGATTGATTATGTCGGAGTGATAATCTTAATGCCCCAGAAACATGTTCTGTGATATATTTGAACACGAGAAGCCTCACCTTTGGTTCAAGGCGGTTCATGTGTTTAGAGAAGCCATTGAACCTGAGCAGATTTTTCAGGAATTGGCTAACTGGCCGGTTATCCTAGTTCAGTTTATTCAACAACATTTTAATATTACACTGAGATTTTGCTTCCTTCTTGGAATTGGAAGTTACTAGTTCATGGTGTTTGGTACTCGCGGCATATGTATCTGGGAAAGACACCTACATTTATTGGTATTTACTTGTTGATCGACGCTTTTATCTGTATCTGAAAAGTTGTTCCGAGAATGAAGAGTAACCATTCCACAGGCTTAGAAATAGCATGATTAATACTCATACCTATAGCAGTGTTGCATTGATAGCATGCAAATATCAAAAGAATCAAATAATTACTATGGGCATATTGTTCATTTCATCATTGAATATGAGTATGTGGATGGAAATAAATTTTTAGCTTTTACTCAAATTGACTGAGACTCACCTCCACTCAATTGAATCTAATTAAAGATTTTAACTTCACTCTGTTTACACCCTTGTAAGCCTATACAAAATTATAGGATCAAGGTTAATCACTAGCTATAAAAAAAACCTTTTTATAAGCCATTAGCTAGTCAAAATCCTTATCTAGCCATACACATAATCTCTTATGATGTTGCCTAAAATGTGAACCTCAATATTACAATCACTAGCTTCTTGGTCTTTAACATTATTTACATTGTCCTTGAGTTCACCTCACATCAGAACTAAATGCACTAAACCCTTCAAACTTGCTCCACATGTCATCCTTTATCATTCACCTATAAAATCCACCTCCTATTAAGCTATCCTAAAGTTCACCTCGATAGGAATTAGGAATTTCTAATCATTTAGATGCTCCAAGCCATCTTTCCTAAACAAATTTGAGTCCACTTGTTATAGGTAATCAAGCCATCTCACCAACAATTCCTAGTCTCGTAGATTCTCCAAGTCAGCTTTCATAAATCATAGCTGAGTCCTTCTCATTACACCATGGAACATAATCCATCTAACAAGCCAACCATTTCAACTTAACCATGTCAAGTCATCAGTTCTATAAGATTAATGCGCACTCTATTTATCAATTGTAGTAAAAAGATGATTATGTTCTTTTTAGACGTCCTTTACAATTTCTAAATTATGTGAAGGGAGATAAATTATGAAGACAACTTATAGTCGACCGTCAAATGACTAAGGGTAAAAAAAAATTTTCTCAAAAAAAATAGTAAAAAAAATCAAACTATCCACAATTGAGGTCCAAGTGCCCCATTGTTTTTCAATTGGAGAAAACCTATAAACTTCTCCTCCAACATTAAAAACACCCAATTAATTTTACAACATATACATTAATAAATTGAATGTGTTTGGAGAAAACATATAAACTCGGTCATTTTTAGTGCACATTAAAATATCTAATTAATTTTACAGCATATACATCAATAAATTGAACGTGTTTAAGATATAAATAAATAATTTTAATAAAATTATGATATTTTTAAAAATCTGTGTAAACGTCATATATAATTTTTAAGTCTTATAATTTGAAACCTAACATCCCTATTTATCATAATATAAATTTTTAACTAGGATCATTTTGAACTATCCACATGGTCTGGTCTGATAGCAATTTTTTTTCCTAAAATTGGATATTTGTATGAATAATTTATAATGGGAATGCTTTCAGTTTTAATTTAATGAAACACTACAGTGTATGGACTAAAGTGTCGTCCATACATCTCACTTTTAGATCTTCTTTTTATCTATTTTTCTTTGCCTTTTCTCATATCCTTAAACACTTTTCTTGAAAAAAATAAAAAATATGGAATCATCACATCAACGGTCTCCTAAGTCGATCTCACGAATATAGAGGGAGATAAATGTAAATACACAACTAAAAACACATGGCCGAGACGCTAACCCCAGGTAATGACAATCCGATGATCAAATCCTAGATCTCTCTGTCACGAAATCATATACCTCCAGTTGTGCTATACCGGGACCTTAAACACTTTTCTTTAGTATGTACTGTTAGTGCACCAAATTGTTCATTAAATGGACTGGACTGGGCTTATGGGCCTTCTATACCCAAAATATGTACCGGCCCATGAAATAATATCCTACGGGCTTCCCCCGGGCAATTCCGAAATCTATTTCCGGGAAATAAGGAAAGACCAGCGTCCAGCAGCAAAAGAGGCGTAGCACATCTTTGATAACGAGAGTGAGAAAACGCCAATAGCAGCCGAAATCTGTCCTGTAGAGTATTTGTATGCAGCTTGCGTTAAGAGTATCATCTCCCCTCCGATCTCCACTCCACTCCCCACTCAACGAATCCCACACCTTCGGAGAAGTGTTCGATCTGGAGGAGGAGGAGGAGGAGGAGGAGGAGAGGCCATTCACGAGGGGGGCTTTGGTGAATCTCGTGGATTTGGACGCCGCTACATTCGCCACCGGCATCAGATGCGGATCTTGCAGCTGGGGCTGTTGGTCGCTCTCGCATCTGGTGTTTCCGCGATCCTCATCTACATCGTCGGAGTGTCCAACCAATGTGAGATGGCCATCCCGCTCGACTTGTATTTCTTTGAATATGTTGTGCTTAGCGCTCGATGCTCATGCTGTTCGTTGCTGTTTTGTTGGTAGATGATAGACTTAGGGTTACAGAAGATGATCTGAACGCGTTGAGGGCATTGCAGAGTGGCTTTAAGAAGTGCGTGGTGAGTCTCTGTATATACTTTTAGGATTTCATTCTTTGGCAATTTGACATTCCTTTTCAACGTATACATAATCTCTGTAGTAAATATGTCTATGCTTACGTCAGGAGACTACTCAAATTATCTTTGAGAAACATAGTCAGTGTGGCTCAGAGGTTGGCATAGTAGCATAAATATATCACTTCCAAGTTAACCTTAACTCCAATAGGGTCCTTTGAGTACCCTTTGGTTTAGAGTTGAAAGATACATTAAATTCCATGTTAATATGAATGTCCAAGTTTCCTACTCAACATCCGGTTCTTAGAAACTCTTTATTGAGTTAACGAGTTCATAGGCTTCATATGCTCTTGGCTTCTGGTGTAACAGGGAAGCAGTAGACCTAACTCCCTTTGAAGGCCTGCATTCACATTGGCTTCTACTTTGAGTTAGTAATGTGTGCTATATATTTTTCTACTACTTCTAATTGACCTCCCAAGCGACATACATCCTATAGGATTTTTAAGTGCTCAAGATACCAGTTTAATAATAAGTTCTTTTTTAAGTTGCAGAAGTTCTTCATTCTGATTGCGTCAACATAGCAGTGCTTGTGTAACCTTAGGCCCAGATGATCCAAATAACACCTTTGGTATCTGATATAATTGCTTGTGTCACCCATTACACTGCACTTGTTTGAGCTTTGGAGGTTAAGCATTAGTGTTTTTCATCTTTCAAGATTGAGACAGAATATCACAATATTAATTGCAGTTAGCCGTATGTGATATGATTGTTGTGCTGGTAATCAAACTCCATATTGCAATAGTAGTGAGTTCCACCTTTACATGGTTTTCAAATTAGTTAAAATTATTTGAAGTGATGAATGAAAACTTTATGTCTTATTTGCAGAGCTAATTATTATCTTGTAATAGTGCAGGATTCCAATGGTTTAGGATTACAGGCTCTTATAAGCCAGGATTTTTGTCAAGTTAAGATACAGTACCCCAGTGATACAGTGTCAAAGTGGGTGAGTTTGTTTCTGACATGATGAATCTTGATTTTTTCCTCCATGATGAATCTTGGAATAGAATGTTAACATGTTTCCGCATGATTGCAGTTTACTTGCCTTTCATGTTTGCCTGTTTTGATAAGGACATTTTAGGAAAAGTCGGCATGTCATTCCCTTAGGCTTCCTAACGAAGGCAAAAAATAAAATAGTGACTAGAAAAACTAATGATAGAAAGTGATTGAAAAAACCAATTGGGTTTCCTCTTTTATCTCATTCAGGGGAAAGAAATATATAAACTTACTTTCACTTCATTTCCTTGTAAAGAAACAAAGAGCACAACAATCATAATTTTCATCATTTTTCAATTATTAAAAATTTGGAAAAAATTACTACTACTAATAAGTTAAACATAGAAGAATAATTTTGTCTTTTATTTTTTAAAATTGAGTGGGTCGGTTTAAAATTGAGTGGGTTGGCTTGCAGCTAACTTGGTATCTTTTCACCCTATCTGGGTGGACGTAGTTTAAAGAAAATTGAGAGAGACAAATCTCTCTCCATTTGTTTCCCTGTCTCTGTTTTTGGCAAACAAATGGATGGAGGCTGGAGAGGAATGAATAGCCACCACATCCTTAAGCTCTTTCATATGCTGTAAGAAACATGGCGTTAGGTTGCAGAACTTTAAGGAACATTTCAGTATAAACTTTTTGTAGCATTTGTCTTTAGTAACTATGTTCGTCTCATCCACTATGACCACCCTTAGATTTTAGGTCATTCTTGAGAATCTGAATTACTTTCCTGTGCAGGATAATTTATTATTACAGCTTTGTTTTCTTCAGAGTGATTGATTCTTGAGCCAAAGAACCCAACTTAGTTGTAAAGTACATCAAGGAAAAAAGAACTATTTATGACTCTTGCTTCTGCAACATAGGCTTGATGACTGGTCCTATCACATCTATTTTGATGATCACACATGAATTGACTACATTTGTTCATCTGCAAGAACAATGCTAGTTTTCCTTAAAAAGTTCTGCATTATTTTTTCATATGCTTTTGTACCCAATTTTCTAGATATGTTGTTTTTCATTTTCATTGTTTATGCGAACTTGCAATCTTAGAAGATTTTGTTTATGAAAGAAAAAGAAGGAAAGTATACATTCATTGTTTCACAAATGAGTTCTTTCACGAGTACAAATCATTGCAGATGTGATGTTTATCTATTTAGCTTTATGTTGTTTAGTATATTGGCTAAATTTGTGCAATCAATTTGTATCTAAGTTTCTATGCTAACTTTTATAGAGTGACCCTGAAACCGGAGAACCTGAAGGCTTATCATTCGATTTCAACCTTTGTGAAGCAGCTGCCACTTGGGAGCAGGTCATTTTTCCATTCATGTTTCTTGAAGCATTGTGTTCAAACATCTTTTCGTCATTTCATATTTCTAACAATCAATCTATGAAACTATCAATTGTTCCAAAATATGAGCTGTGATTTAGATATGATAATGTAAGCTTCTCTGGATGTCTATGTGCCAGTTATATTATGCTTTTTGCCTCCTTATTTAACATTGGTATTGTGGTACAGTTTGCTGTTAGGTTCCTCATGAGACATGACTCATGATTTACAGACAACCTACTTCAAGCAAATAATCATCTAATTTATTGTTCAGGTTCGCAATAGTTCTACCATACTTACAAAAGAATTTATTGATGCATTACCAAATGGGTGGGAGGAATATGCATGGCGCAGGATCAATAAAGGAATACAACTGTGAGCCCACTGTTAAAAATTGAGTCAGCCATTATAGTGTTATAACCTTTCACTTGCATTAATGAGTTCAAGGAAACTTTAAGAATTGTTAATGATGTCAAATGCAGAAATTTCTTTTTTCTATTCCAGGGATCAATGCAAAAATAGAACATTATGCATGGAAAAACTTAGTTCAGTGCTTCCTGAAACACCACCTTTTGTCCCTCGGCAATTTGGACGATGTGCTGTTATTGGTAATTCTGGCGACCTTCTAAAGACAAAATTTGGGGAGGAAATAGATGGCTATGATGCTGTTGTGAGAGAAAATGGAGCTCCAATCCAGGTTTAATGGAAACCTCTCTCAGCTCACTGCATAATTTTTTTCCCTTATTTACTAAGAGGTTTTTTTCCTTCCTATTCTAATACGTCAGAACTATACACAATATGTGGGGAGGAAAAGTACATTTCGACTTCTTAACAGAGGATCTGCTAAGGCACTAGACAAAGTTGCAGAGCTTGATGGTGTGAATCTCTATTGTATATCACTATGTGCTTGTCGTAGTCAACATAATCTGAAATTTTCGTATTGCAGAAACGAAGAAGGAGGTGCTGATCATTAAAACCACTATTCATGACATCATGAACAAAATGATTCGGGTACTTGTCATGCTCAAACACTTTCTAGTGCAGTATGTTATTTCTTCTATAAGATTGGAACCTGTTATGCTATATATGTTGTCAGGCTAATTATATATCTGTGATATACACATTCATGAACCACTTATCGTTTTTGAATTTGCTTGGCTTGGTGCAGTAGTTGAGTTACCATTCATGTACTGTCAATTGTTCTCATATTTGCATGGTTCATAGTAGGCTAGCAGCTGAGTTGTCAGTTTTTGTTCATTCAACTCAACCAGTCTGGCTCAAAGAATATAAGGGCTTTTTGGCCCATCCTTGTCTGATTTTCAATAACCATAAAAGGCCATATGATGTGTGATGGGTCAGCAACTATTCTGGGGTCCATTTGGCTCAAGGCCTATCTAGTACTCTATCTTGGTGCTTTAGCTGACCTTTAGCCTCCATCATGTGATAAAATTTGACTCAAACAAGCAATAAACCTCCCCTTCTGTCCAAATTGACTGTTGAACCAAATTTGTACTATGATTGGGCCGGCAATTCATGTTATTAATTTCGTGACTGTCATTCCATTCATGTCAATGTTAAGTCATACCAACTGATAAAAGGGTAGCTCGGTGCACGAAGCTCCTGCTATGCGGGGTCCTGGGGAAGGATCCATTGTATGCAGCCTTACCAATTGATATAAAACTAATTTCTATATTTTATGTAAATGAGTTAACTTTCTGAAAAAATAAAATTATACACTGGTTAAAGATTTTTTATTATTTTTTGGCTATTTGATTGAAGGGAGGACAGTGTCATCTCTATGTACCCTAGGATTTATTCCTACTTGTACTTATCTGTGCAATATGTTTATGGAAAAATTATGAAACCATGATTTAAGACCATCATGATTGAATTGCAAGCGATCCTAGTTTTGTCAACAGTGATTTTCAATGATATTTGTTCCTCTTATCTCATTTAGTTGCTCAATTCATTGCATCATTCAATCAGAAAGTTGGGCAATTACAAGTTTGTGATTCTACGATAGAAACTAGTATTGATACTTAAGAAGCTACCCAAGTTAACATGGTAGCACGTCTGTTAACTTGTGTCTATTCTTTTGACTACGTTGTGGTTACATTGTACTTAGTGTTGCTTTGTTGTAATTGTTTTTGATTGAAGCACAAAAGCTAATTAACACCAAGGTAGGTCCACAAGTATCTTTTTGTAAACTGTTATTCATTTTTAGCCTTGATTAAATCCAAAAGGAAGCTTCTGTTGTGAGACAAGTCGGTCAATCTACCTACTCGAAGTTGAGTTTCTATTTTTATTTTTCAAATGATGCTATTTCAAATAATGGTTACCAGCCAAGGAACAAGGGCATGTCTAGTTATCCAATTGTTAACTTGCATGCTTAGAGCTCCACTCTAGGATGACAGTGAACAACATCCTTTATGTAGGTTCTTATAAGTTCAATTAGGGGTGCAATAGAACCAAATCGAGTCGAATAGTATATTGATATTTGAGTTCAAACTCGAAACATATGTGATATTCGACTTCGATTCGAAGTCTGAAAATACAACTAATTCTGACTCGAGCTCAGTTCGAAATGAAATTTGAGCTCAAGTTCGGTATGAGTTGTTCGAACCTTGATTTGAGCAGAATCGAACTATAGCTCGCAATGGCTTAAAATCTTAATTTTAGTATATCCAAACCAAAATTGAGTCGAAATAAACACAGCTTGGGTCGAGTTTGGCTTGCGAGTGGCTTGTGAATAATGGAACAAAATATTATGGGTTCCAATTCAGCTTAAAAAAATTATCGAGCATGGTTGAGTTTGGCTCGAATTCTATAATTCAAATACGAATCAAATATTTTCTGAGCCAACTCGAAAAGCTTGCCAGCGTGCTCGATTTATTTCCGCCCCTGAGTTCGATAAGCTACTATCCCCAATAAGTAATAATAGTTTTAACAATCTCCACTGCATGGATGATTTAACCTAAGTGAAGTTAGAATAAATGCTGCCCCATGTTGTTGAATATTAGCTCAATATACATGGTTGGAATGGGTCTTTTTAAGAAGGATTTGGGAATTGAACTGAAGATTGCTGTTGCAATGACACTATTGAGGTACTTTTTTTGTAAGTAGGTATTGTTGTTTGGAATGACGTGTGTGTGGGAATTGTTGTTTGGAATAACACTATTGAAGTTTTTTTTTTCTAAGTAGGGATTGTTGAACGATTATTTGATGAAATTATGGTCCTCACTTTGGGTCATAAAAAATGAGTCAGTGCCCTTCTTATAGGAGTCGAGCTTCCTTAGGAAGAGTTTATTTATATGATACTATAATATCCAACTAGGGAATCAGTGGTCAATCTGGCAATGTTTACTTTAGATTCAAGTGAAACACATTCACCATAGCTCATCTTGCATACTAAGAGCAGTAGAATTTGCCACCCAGCTGCAACCTATTAACCGTATTACCTTCTCTAATAACATGAGAAACTATGACTTCAAAACCTTTTCGTTGAATGTCTATGTATTTGGCTATACTAATAGACAACGGAGGATTCAAGCCTTTCTCTAATAACATGAGAAACTATGACTTCAAAACCTTTTTATTGAACCTCTATGTATTTGGCTATACTAATAGACTACAGAGGATTCAAGCCTTTGCTCAAAATCAATAACATCTTAGCATTAGTCTCAATTTATATCCTTATATTTCCCTATGCAGCATCTTGCATTCTATCTTGCATTCCTGATATTTATTGTGCGAGGACTGGTTTAACTAACAAAATAATGGAGTAGCTTTGTGATTCAACAAAATAAATTCACCATCTGCCACTTTCAGCAATCTGAATTCATCTTTAGACCAACCATCAAAGTTTTAGATTCTAACCTCAAATAGAGTTCAAAATGATATGATAAGAATAATATATCAGAAAAGAGTTTACGATAGAGTTAGACTATGAGATTTAGTTACAATTTTCTGTAGAGTTAGTGAGCTATATTAAATAAAGAATATCCTTAGATTCACTGTGCGTTATTCTAAACAGAATGAGGTAGGATTTCAATAATGATTAAGTTCTTAAATATATATCAAATATTGAAGTGTTTTGCAGATGTGCACATGTGTTTCTTATTAATAAGCTTAATGGACTATTTATTAAGTATTAGATGTATGCTATTTGTATTGATTGTTAGCAAGTATTATACTACATATTAAAACCTGTGTCAACAAGTTCATCAACACAAGTCCTTTACATGTGGCAATAGCAGTGAAAGGTATGAATGTATTTCGTGATTCTTTGACATTGTTCCCTTCACCAATGCTTTTATTCTAGTCTTTGAATTCTCTCTAGGCACCATTGTTTGTTGTTTGACTGCATGGCCATATTGGGTGCATGTGCTAGGATTGCTAATTGGATACACAGATCAACATCCTTCACAACCCTTTGTCATCTTCAAAGTTTCAAATCAAGCTTGAGTTGTCAACTTTGTGCTTTAATTAGCTTCCTCCATGGCCCATCTATCATCTCTGGAGCTTTCATTTCACCAAGCTGAAGGGCGAGAAGCTTGTCAACACTCCAAATCAAAATTTTGCTATTGCCTCATGTAGCATATAGCTGCTGAAGGCGGGAAGAGAGGAATGACAAGATGATTCATCCTTATGCCGCTTCATTGCGGCATCCACCTTAAGGAGGCTTTCATTGCCACCACAACTGAATAACTGATCGCTTGTCTCTAGAATTTGAGGTAATGCATTGGAAATATAAATAACAAATATGAAAAATAAAGCAAGCAAACCAAGTAAGTGATTTACGTGGTTTATAACCCACCTATGATCCTTCGTTGGATCACCCTTGTAAGCCACTATTTTTTCTATTTCTTGGAAAGCTTTCAGAGGTGGAGAAAACTCTTGCACTCTCTTCTTTCAATTGATGGGAAATTAAGTACAAGTAGAGTAGCAAAAATGAGAGCAAAGAATACAATAACACGGAGCTTTGAATGAGAGAATTTGATCTTTCAATAAACTTACCATGGAGCTCCTTTTTAGCCTTCAAACAACTTTTTCAGCCTTCAATCAGTCAGACTGAATTATACCACCAGTTGACTGCTAACTTGATTTTGTTAGTCTTCTGTGCCGTATTGGCTACTTCAGTTGACTGAAGTGAGCCATCCATCAATTGTTGAATGGTAGCTCATAGATCTTCTCATTGTTGTAGTCTGCTAATGTCTAATCAACAATTCTCTTCTAGGTTTTTCATTGCTAGTGAGGCGATTGATTAGATCCTCGTTGCTGGTCAGTCAAGTCTTTCGGCATTGGTTGATCCTCAACAAAAATATTGTGACTTTCTGTTCGTCTGAGTCGTCAACCTAGTCTGAAACAATTCCAATCGATTGTACCTACCACTTCCAAGGTTGAATCTTTCCTAAGTCTATTCTCACCTGTACCTCACTGTACAAGTGTACTTGACTCATCCTCGCAGAAATTACTTGTGCCAAGAAGTTCCATCCTCTGGGACTTCACCATGCTAAAATGCCTCACTTTCAGGTCTTCCGTGCCAAGAAACCTTACCTCCGGGACCTCACCATCTTGCCTTGCCTGGCATCGTGTCCTCCTTAACTTATCGGTACGCAATCTGTCAAGCATCCGGTCCTTGATCTATGTGCCCTTCCTTTAAAAGTACCCAGTCCTCGAACTACTTGGTCTTCCACTTGTCAATTATCCAGTCCTTGACCTATTTATACTTCAATTATTGCACTCGCAATTACATTTCAAGCTTTTCTACATTGCACACTTGATACACGTGAAAAAATCACAATATCTTTTTAGTTTAATATTTTTGCCCAAATATCAAAACCACATGCTTAAGGGCATGATTGCATCAATATCTTAATCTCCAATTTCTATTTCCGGTTTGCATTGAAGAAATAAATGTGAAGCGTTCAGGGAATATGAGGCTTACGTGGAAGATATCAATAATTTATGTTCCCATGCACACAACACAAGATATAAAAGCAAAGTTAATTTTCATTTAATTGATTGCTTATTTTAGTTAAAATAAAAGATGAAGAGACAATACTATTGCTTTAATTGTCTAATATTCCAATTCATTCGAAGTATATTTAAAGATTATCTTCATGATGTGACTAATTTTTATTAAAATGTTGAAACTATTCCTTCTTATACTTGCACGAAGTATTTGCATATTTTGAACTTGTTGCAAATATCTTCACTATCTATATTAAATATATTATTCTCAATAGAAGTGACTAAATACTTATTCATGAATGAATTGATCTTCAAATTGTTTACATAAAGAGGTAGGTGCTAACTGTATAGCAGCCCCTCTACTATTTATTGTTGATAATACTCTTTTTACACTTGCCATTTTATCCCTAACAGGAGTCTTCCCCAAGTGGTAAGTGTGGTGCCTCTTGGTAATGCACAAGCCATACCAAAATTGATGTCCCTTCTCCGCCTTTTTATATTGGGATTTAATTGTTTTTCTACATGGGTACTATATGTTCCCCTTCCCAATTCCTAAAATTGCATAGTCCCCTTAGGCACTCTTAAGTTGCACCATCCCAAATTCACTACTTGGTCTCATCAATTTACTATGGCCACCACCACATTTTAAGATATAAAATAATGTTGTCCAACACAAGACATATATATATTTTTGAAAATATCAAAACTGATATAGCTCATGTTTAGTTTGATCCATAATATATTATTAAAAATGAAGAAAACCATTAGCTAAAAATGATAACAAGGAGATGGCTATTTCTTCATTTAGAATTAAAAAAAAAAACATCCTGTATAACTTCAGATCCAGTGAGCTATCTCAACCAAGGAACTCCATACTCATTTTTACCTCTTATAAATGATGGAAACATTGAGGAGGAATTTGATATTTATTCAATGATGATTTTCTTCTTAAATAAGTTTTACAGTTCTCGACATCAAATTTTGACGACACTTTTTGCTTATCAGTAAGACCTTGGATGCAATTTTACATAATAGGCACTTTTGATTGCCTATTATGTAGTAGGCATAGATTAACTTTTTTCAGAATTGTTAACTCGTATATAAATTATAGTTTTATGGATAAACATACGTTAGTAATAATTGCATATGCATCTTTATATTTGCAGAATGTATAGATTAACCTTTTGTCAAAAATATAGTTAATTTTTTATATTTGCCCATCAATTGTTAACTCATATTTGCTTATTGTTGACTCTTTGTTTAAATTAAATTTTCATAGATAACACAAAAGTTAATAATCATTTCATTTGCATTGATGCATATGCACTATGTTGTTCTCAACCCACATGCTTCTAACATAAGTGATTTAGAACCTTGACTATCAATTAATTTGAAACTGAGTCTTATATTACAATCCTGAATGGTTCATGGCTTTAATTTGTCCAATAGTCCAGTATTTCTGGTTGTATCTCTAAAACCAAATTGAAAATCTACTCCAAAACTATAATGCTAAAAACCAAAATATATGTATATGTCAGCAGAGGCTTATCCAACAGGATTGAAAATATAGAGAATTGGACAATGCCATGCCTATGGTATTGGTGACATTTCTATTGCAAGCGGTAAATCTCTAGATTTGTTTGCTTGTATATGAAATCAGTAGAAGCTCAATAATGATTCTGACATTTTGGTCATGTAGAGGCCATCAATTTTTTCATTTAAAGTCCGACCATTGATAGGAAATGGAATATGATAATACTGCAGATGCATCTACGTATCTGGTAGCATGTGGACACAAGGAACTGTCTTGCTATCAAATTTAAAAAGTATGAGATACCATTTTTATATTTCTATATGTGTGAAACATAGACATCATAAAGCTCTTATGTACAAGAGTGATGACAGAATTCTAGGTACATGAAATTTTAGTTTTGCTTTTTGTAGGAAATCCCAATTCGGAATCAAGTATACCTCATGTTAGGCACCTCCTTTGGTTCTTCAGCTAAAGGAACTGGACTTAAAGCTCTTGAGTTTGCTCTGTCCATCTGTGACACTGTTGATATGTATGGCTTCACAGTGGATCCAGGATATAAAGAATGGTTGAGTAAAAAATCAAAACACCTTCAGCCTTGCCTTGTATGCAGACAACAATTTTGTTCTTACCTAAGCTTGCATCTTTACTGCTTGCAGGACTAGGTACTTTTCAGAGTCTAGGAAGGGGCATACTCCACTTCATGGTAGGGCATATTATCAGATGATGGAGTGTTTAGGAGTAAGCAAAACACTGTCCTTATTTTATAATTGTTGTATCTAGAAGTCAGTCCAACTTTTGAATGCTTCAATACTCCTGTTCAGATTATCAAGATCCATTCTCCTATGCGTGCTGATTTTAGCAGAAGAGTTAACTATCTGCCAAACAAAAGCACACTTGATGCTGCTCGAATTGCATCTGAGAAACTTTTGAGGTAACTGGATTACTGCAACTTATTTATCACTTATATGCTATGTTGATTTTTAAACGTCTTCTAATGATTATCAAATTGGAATATATTTGAATACACTGTTTTAGTATCTATGATGTACTGCTATGGGTAATTTTCAAATGGTTCTTTGTAGTGTAACATTCAGTGATTCTATGTTGACATTTTAATTAAGTGCTCCTACCATAATCTTATTCGTTTGATTCGTAAAACACTAATCGAGTAAAGCAGCGGAAATATAAAAGAACACAACGCAAACACAAGGTATTTACTTGGTTTGGAGCCTGTGGCGACTCCTACTCCAAGGCTCACGCTCGTTGAGCGTTTACGTTGGGCAACAACTATAATTTCGAAAAGGATTACAAATTTCAAGTACAATTCACAATAATTAAATATACCAACGACAATAGAAATGGTCGTTTCTGAGCTCCGGGTCGTCGGCGTCCAGTTGTAGCTTCGTCGGAACTTCTCGTTAGCAGCTGGTTGCATAAGGATTTCTTGGAAGGTGATGATCTTGAGCTGCTGGTCGAGATGTCCTTTTATACATTGCTGAAGGCGCCTTAAAGTCCATCCGAGGCGCCTCCAACCTGCCGAGTCAGCCGCGTGGATCAGCACTGATCCGGTCGCACCTCATCCACTTGAAGGCGCCTTCAAGGCTGGTCCAAGACGCCTCCAAGGCCTGGTTCAAGGCACCTCCAGCCTAGTCCAAGGCGCCTCAAGCTCTGCTGCGCTGACTTCTTCTGGCTTGCACCCGAGGAGCCTCCAAGCTCCATGGAGGCGCCTCGGACACTGTTCATCCGAGGCCAAGTGTACTCTTTTGTCCCTGCACAATGTGTTAGTCCACAAAATACACATATACTCTGCAAGACAAAGTTAGCACACATAAATATGATAAGAATAGTGTTTGACAGTCTCTGAACTGTCTGGGTCTGACTTCGAATTTCCAACCGGAAACCTTAGGTCGATCCGACGTCTACTGTTCTCTCCGCGGAGAACGCGTCCTCACCTACTCCACTCAGGAGAGTTACCTGTTACCAGTGCGATCCTCCAGATCGACTGGACTTTTGCTCAATGCTCGATGCTTCTGGACTTTCTGCTGGACTCCCGCTCCCCGACCCGTCCAGTCTTCCACCTGGTTCTCGACACCAGGACTTTTCACCTAGGGTTACCACCCCTTAGGACTTTTGCCTGAAGCACTCGACCCGCCAAGACTTTCCGCATAGGGTTACCACCCCTTATGACCTAGGGTTACCACCCCCTAAGGTTTTCCACCTGCCTAACCGCAGCTAGGACTTTTGCCTAAGTACACTTAGGACTTTTCCTGCAATGCTTATTCAACATATTAGTGAAAAAATACCTTAACTTTGAACCCTTTGACATAATCAAAAGTTCGATCGTTGGATGCTTCCCGCACCAACATAATCAGGGCCTAAAAGTTTTCACCTATTAGAAGTTGTTGCATGTACCAGCCATGGTTGTCAAATTAATGATACAATCCAAAAACATAGATAACAACCATAGCAGATCAGTAAGCTCTGCTTAGGAATCGATAAGAAAAAAAAATCAAAATGAAGGAAAGAATCTAATAACAAATATAAAAATAAAATAAATATGCTTAATGTATGAGATAATAAAAATACTAAAATAACTTGGATAAACATATCTAAATCTTTAAAAAGTTTACATTTTTACTTAAATATATCCAAATGTTACATGTTTTCTTACATTTATCCAAGTTATTAAATTTTTTTAAATCTATTATATCCTACAAACAACAACCACCATGCCACTAAGTGAGGTTGACTATATGAATCCTCCTTCATCATTGAGATCGATTATCTACTATATCTTCATCTATGTTTAAACAAAAAATTATTGAACCACACAACCAAAGTTTCGGAATGCCCAAATCACATAGGCAACTTTCAAAATTACTAAATCACGTACCCTCTTATTGTTCCCAATCGATTGACATAATTACCAATCGATTAGTAATGATTCTGTGGACGTGCAACATTCCACCAATCAATTGCTACAGTGTGGAATGTAACTGATCTGAAATGAGTTGAAAAAATCACTACTCTCAATATAGTGTGTCAAATTAATGTTTGAAGACATAGATATATTAAGGAGACTTAGATGAGTATATCAGTCTTGGTTTGGAGTGATTCGGAGTTCTCTAGGTTCATCAGTCGGGTCGTCTAAAATCAGCTATGGACCTAGAGAACTCCGAATCACTCCAAATCAAGACCGATATACGCATCTAAGTCTTCTTAATACATCTATGCCCTCAAACATCAATTTGACATACTTTGTTGAGAGTAGTGATTTTTAACTCGGCATGAAAAATTATATCAAATGTTCATTATTCATTATAAGTGCTACGACGATGATACTCACTAACCGACATCAAAAATGACTTCCTAGAACTCCTTTGTCGGACAATATCAAAATTTGATTTTCTGAATGACGTAGGTCCATCTGTCGGTTTCGCCCAAAAGTGATGGATGGACTTAGAGAATTCCAAACCAAGACCGATGTATTCGTCTAAGTCTTCTTAATACATCTAAGCTCTCAAATATCAATGTGATGCACTATATACTGCTCTCAATATAGTGTATCGCATAGATGTTTGAGGGCATAGATGTATCAAGGAGATTTAGACAAGTATATCGGTCTTGGTTTGAAGTGATTTAGAGTTCTCTAGATCCGTCAGTTGATTTTGGACGAAACTGACTGATGGACCTAGAGAATTCAGAATCACTCCTAACCAAGACCTGTGTACTCGTCTAAGTCTCCTTGATACATCTATGTCCTCAAACATCAATTTGACACTATATTGAGTGTAGTGATTTTTCAACTAGATTTTGATAAGTTAAAAAAAAAAAATTTCTCTCAATATAGCGTATCACATTGATGTTTGAGAGCATAGATGTATTAAGGAGACTTAAACAAGTATATTGGTCTTGGTTTGGAGTGATTTAGAGTTCTCTAGATCCGAAACCAACTGATGGGCCTAGAGAACTCAGAATCACTCCAAATCAGGACCTTTGTACTCGTCTAAGTCTCCTTAATACATCTATGCCCTCAAATATCAATTTGACACATTATATTGAGAGCAATGATTTTTTCAACTTATTTTCGATCGAGTTGCATTTCATTTCGATTGCTACATTGGTGGAATGTTACATGGCACATAATCATTTCCAATCGATTGCTACAGTGTAGCAATTCGATTGGTAAATCTACCAATCGATTGGGAACAAAAAAAAGAGGGGTATAACGGATACTGGTACGTGATTTGGTAATTTTGAAAGTTACCTACGTGATTTGGGTATTCTGAAACTTTGACTACGTAGTTTAATAATTTGCTGATATTTAAATGAATTTTATCCCATTTTATTATTACTAACTCAATCCTCTTTGTTTTTTTTTCTCGATTAATGTGCATATTTGTTTTGCTCTCACATTCCCTAACTGAGTTATTTATTTATTGCTTAAGTATATACTTATATCATTTTAAATGCATCTCTCAAAGTATTCCCTCAAATGCAACTTTTTCTCTCTCTTGTATTCTCATTTCTTATTTTGTCCTTTCATGTATGCTTGCGCATTCACCTTAACATTGTCATCTCTATGACTCTTATTTTTACTTGTGTGCTCGGTTCATACCCCAACATTCAATTTCATACAATATAGTAGGTTTAGCCACTATTTTATAGAACTTCCTTTTAAATTTTAGAGTCACCTTACGATTACAAGGAACATTTGACGTCTTTATCCATTTCGACCATGCTGCTTGTATTCAATATAAAACCGAACTCAGATACTTAAAGTAACTCGTTATCTCCTTTCTTAACAATTGCCTTATTACGTTCACTACTAAACATAAATTTTATATATTTTACTAAGTCTAAAACTTTTTACTTGGTTTTGCCAAGATTCGAGTTTAACATTTACTTCTTCACATATCTTGTTGAACAAAATAATGTCATTTGTAACATGCAACATGGTGACTTATTTTGGATGCTTCCAATGAGTTTATCCCCAATTAGTGTAAAAAAAATATGGATGTAGAGCTAATACCTAATGTAACCCTATTATCTTTCTTGGAAACATGTTGGAGTCTTCACTCTTGTCATTACTTCTTTATGTATATTGTTAATTATTTCAATATATGCTAAATTAACATCTTTCTTATTTTTTTTATTGGAAGCACGTCGATTAATCTGCCTAGAGTCTTCACTCTCGTCATTACATCTTTATGTATATTCTTAATTATTTCAATATATGTTACATTAACACTTTTGTTTTTTAAATTTTCTACATAATTTACTGCAAAAATGTTATAGCATTTTGAATTAAATTTAATAATATATTTTTGATTATTAAAATCATTTCCCTGTGAAGAAATTAATGGCCTCTGCGAATTCAAGTCAGAAAATGCAGCCCTACAATTACTAATTCCTATATTATATACTATTAAATATTAATTTAATTAGTAGACGTTATTACCTTATGATTTTTGAAGCCTTCCTATAAGCTTACTCCTAATCTTCTCTTGATGGAAGGTGGAAATTTTCTTTGCCATTTCCTCTCTTCCTAAAGATTGTCATTTTCTTGGCCAGGTTTCTCTCCCCTTTTTCTTTCTTTTCTTGTTGGTTGGAAATGAGATTTTTTGAGAAATAAGTTGGTTCTAAAAAAATAACTAAATTTTCTCAATTCTTACCGGATTTTAGTATATATACAATGAGATTTCCACTAAGTTTGATCCTATCTTCAGCTTTCTGATGACCTTTTAATGGATGTCCGAAATACCAGAGAAAATAGTATTGGCTAGAGTCAATACCAATCCAACTCGGCAGATCTGTATCTGAGTCAGCCAAGTTTGACAACTATGGTACCTACTACCAGCTATATTATTTCTTTATTCATGCTGTCTCACTTCATAGTTCAGCTGTTTTTTGATTGTTATATTGATGACTCATTGTATCTCAATCTTTCTATCTGGTTGTCAATCATACTCGTCACTTTGATCCTGAGGTTCGGTTGATTAATCGTATTAAATTGTCACAACTCATATTAGCCTAACTGTACCTTATAGCCACAGTTAACCAGCACTCTGCAATTATAGCTATGAGTTATGGTTCCTAAAAAACTGTTTCTATTCTGAGTGGCCTTCAAAGGGAGCATGCATGCACTAAATTGGAGTTTATCATCTTTATTCATAACCTGGCACTACAGGATCTTGCCCTGATAACCACACAGCAATTACTTTGAACAACTTTGCTCTATGGTTTTCTTTCTTTTTTCTTTATTTGATTTGATTTGATTTAAATTTTTTCTTTTTTATTGAGAGTGTTTTGGACCTTGAGTAGGGTCAAACGAGTTTGAATCTTGAAGAGACTTCATTGGTTGAATTTAAACTGTAAATAGCCAGCGACCTATTTTTAAATGTGTAAGAAGAAGGATGTATTTGTAAAGTGATAATAAGATAATACATATAAATAAAGGAGACTATGTAACATAATTGACCTTAATAATTTCCCCATTGCAACAATCTCTAAAGTCTAATTTAAAAGCTCAATCGCCCCCGGGCTATGGTCTAGCGGTAGGGCATCCAGGTCGTTGCACCCGTGGTTCAATCCCCAGTTACGACGAATTTATAGGAATTTTTTCTTCAAATGGGGAGCGCAACCAAAGGATGTTGGGCTTCTTGGCCGCTCGTCGCGAGCGCTTCCCGATTTACCTTAGTGGTTGGTAGCAAACTTCTGTGGGGCTGGGATCCCAGGGCTAGTCAACGAGGCAACTGGGTTTATCATAACCCAATCACATTACCCATATAGCTCTTTGCAATCTCTCTAGTAAAAGCCTATTAGGTGTTGCCCTTTGGTGGTGCAAATGCATGTCTCCATGCACTAACTAATATCTCAATGCATGACACAAGTATGTATTGTTAGTTTACGATGTCATGTTACTCGTGTCTAACATATCATGTTAATATAAGTAATACATCCACAAATACAGTAGCATGCTAAATAACTCTAAAGATGTATATGCTGAATCTCTCTATAGTAATAAAAGCACAATAGTTAAGATTAGACATGCCAAACAAACACCTATTAGAAGGGGTCCGACAACATATGAATCCAGACAAGCAAAGAGGCAAAATAAAGGTAAGTTCTATAAAATCGCAATTAGACCTGCTATGTTATATGGAGCTGAATGTTGGACTATGACTCGAGCACATGAGCAGAAGATGAGACTTGCAGAGATGAAGATGCTAGGGTGGATTGTGGACATACGAGGATGGACAAAATAAAAAATGAGAGCATTAGAGAGAAAGTCGGAGTTGTATCTATTGAGGAAAAACTCCGAGAGACACATTTAAGATGGTACGGACATGTACTTAGACGATCAATAAATGTTCCAATTAGGCGATGTGAAACTATGATAAACATGTATATCAAACGAGGAAGAGGAAGACCAAAAAAGACTTGGTTAGCAACAATAAAACAAAATAAAATTTATTTAAATATAGATGATGATATAATAGGAGATAGAGCTCAATGACGTAAAAGGATTCATACAGCTGACCCCACCTAGTGGCAAAATGCTTGGTTGTTATTGTTGTTGTATACTCTGTCAGGTTAAGATTCAGCAATGACACCTAAATTGCGTTGACAATAGACAACATCTTGATCAAACTATCCATACAGTCTTTGATTTACCCTCAACTTCAATCATCGTTGCTTGACAATCACAATTTACAATATTACATCACTGAATCAAACATGAGGTCCAACTAACTCTTAGCATAACATAGGGACCATTGACATCAAGATCACTAATTTGACAGGCAACTAAATATCTACCTGATTTAATACAACCGACACATCATACTCAAGCCACTATTACCACTGTCAACTCACTTATAATCAAAGCCTTGTCAATGACAGTTGTATATTGATATATAGTTGCATGATGATAATAAACCACACATTGGCATCGAATAATTCACTATGATTATCAATATACATACCTCACATCCTGAACAATCAATATTCATAGCTCACAGATATACTCTACCAAATGCAATATTCATAGCTCACAGATGTACTCTACCAAATGCCCCCGCGGGTGTAGCCGAGTTGGTACTCAGGCAGGGCTTGCCGCCAGTGAGCCATGGTTATTCCTAACGGGTGCAAATTCTACTTTATCTCATGCCCTCTATCTAGGAAGGCCACTCGGCTAAGGTTCAATCAGTCTCCGTGATTTACTCCCTTCCCGAATGTGTGGGGTCGCCTTGGAGGACTGCTAAGGTGACGGCTTCACCTTTTGCCACTGGATCTACTCTACCAAATTCTTTAATAATCATGACTTCAAGCATGAGATTGAAATTTTCAATCCTATTATTATCCAATAATTGATCTGAATGGATTTGGTCTATCCCTAGGTTATATAAACTCATGACACTCAATCGAACACCACATTGTTACACCATTTAATTGCCACATGTCTTCTTACAATCCAAGCATATCACATCATTGTTGTTTGATAGCCACAACATCAACGTTAAAACTTCAACAATGAGCTCATGGTTCCAACGCTTACCATGACAACTATATCTTCACCAAACATCAATTATATCTTTAATCATGATATTCGAAATAGACTATTGTAGCAAAAGGTGATTACGCTCATTTAGGCGCCCCTCACAACCCATTCCCAAGTTATGTGAAGGGAGGTAAATCACGAAGTCAGCTTATAGTAGACCGCTAAGTGGCTAGGGGGGTTGGGAAGAGGTTTTCCTCGAGGACATACGCCCGTTGGGAATTGATTCTTGCCTCATTGTAACTAACCTGTCACCCTCTAGCCAACTGGGCATTCCCGTGGGGACACATGGTGTACTGATGGACCCCAATCTCTCCTTGAAACTTGACATGAATTATCCTCTATTTATTCTTGTTTCTGGCTATAGGAACAATATACTCGACACTGTGAATCCACATTCACATACTACCACATGCAAGTGAGTTCACCCCCTAAATCGATTATACTCTCCTGACCATTTTCTAGAACCCTATGTGACAATCACCCCAAAATAAAGGGAGAGGATCGTAAGACAATAATCACAATTACAAGGAATTTACCTATGATTTTTTGCGCTAATGAATATTCCTTATCAGTAAATGTTAGGGACTCATGTTTTGTTTGTATTTTATTATTCACTATGTAGCGGATGTAAACTATTTCCTAAGGACTTCTATATTGTTAAGAGTCATATAACTCATTTTTATTAATTAACAATCATGTAAAGGAGTTTTTAACAAGTTCTAACTTGTCAATTTTTATTATTCTTAGGAGAGCAGGTGCTGGGACGAATGACAAATTTGGTGCATGC
The DNA here is from genome assembly GCF_018446385.1 of Zingiber officinale. Lineage (NCBI taxonomy): Eukaryota > Viridiplantae > Streptophyta > Magnoliopsida > Zingiberales > Zingiberaceae > Zingiber > Zingiber officinale. The sequence goes on from NC_055995.1 coordinate 133,677,526, forward strand.
TCTATCATGAATAAGGGCCAGAAAGGAAAGTTTCCGACTATTCCAGGACTGCATGAACCCGCTGTCAATCATCAGAGATATGTGGAAGGTGCTTCCATGTATCCTCTGGAAAGAAACACCGGCCATGGAATGCTATGTGTGCTACCATAAACAAAGAGTAATCCATGATAGCTCAGAAATCAGATCAAGTTTTGAAGAAGATATTAACGACCGGACTGAAATCATTTCATTACGGGTTGAATCTGTCATAAGCTGCCCAAATGATGCCAAAGTACTGGTGCTCTACTGCCTCTACAAGGCCCCATTGCATTTGGGTTCCTCCTAAAGTAAACATATTCAGTTCGTATGCCTCAATCTTTTTGGTAAATAGGTGGCCTGAAAAAACTTATAGACAAAAGATAGATCCACATATGAGCTCGCTAAATTTCTTTTCTTTTAGTTCATTCATAATTTAATACTGCTGAAGAAATTCAACAATTAAAATATCCAAGGAAGTGGTAGAGAATTTCATGGTCTTTGCTCGTCATTCTTTTCTTATAATTTTCAATACATTTTTTCCTTCGTGCATTTGCTTCCTGCATGTAGCCAATATTGGAAAACTGCGTCTATAGCATTTCTTTTGTTTCATTTTGAAGTATAATAATACTGGATGCTATCTTATTGAATCAGTGGCTGGAGCTTCATTTTTCACCTTAATTTATGTGGTCTAATAAGTCAGCTATTTGGAAGATTTGCAAGATCTATTCAAAGTCGACCATCCACGAGGTATCAAGGGGTTATTGGGTTTGAATGCTCTCCCAATTTAATTTGGTTCAATTCAAAATCTATAATTTTTTGCAGTTTGGTGTTCTCTATCTCGAACCAAAATAAGCATAAAGTCTTTCTTTATTCTTAAAGTAATCCATATTTCTGTTAATATTTATAACTTTCTCAACAAAGGTCGTACCTATTGGATAACCTGATTATGGTTGGTGAAAGAAAAAAATCATGCTCCTTTATTCATCTTTACCTCTATTATTTTCTTTCACTAAATCAGTATTAACTTTTTTTTCCCCATTAGTTTCTCACTTTCCCTTAGGTTTTTTGTTTGTTTGATAATTTAAATCTCTATCATATTCACTTTCTCGAGGTGATTTTTACATTAAATTAGTGCGCTAGCCTGTCGAGTTGTCGATAGGAATAAAACATTTAGCAATTTTCAACCTAAAATTATTAAATTAAGGCTCATAAGTTATATTTTTAAATGATCTAACAGTTAGCAATTTTCGACCTAAGGCTCATAAATTATATTTTTCAAATGGTCGCATTTTATTTTGATGTATCATCAAAAGATAATTTCATTGTCAAATTTAAATAATTGCATTCTTATTAATCTGTCTAAAAAAAATCTAGTGGATGGCCTAATTGATTTATTGGGTGCCTAAAGAGACTCATATAATAGTTTTAATTAAAATTAACCCTTCTAAAAAAAATTATTCAGTGCTCCAATTGATTTATTGCGTGCTTAACTAACTCATATAATAGATTTAATCAAAATTATTATTAAACTATAATGTTTTTAAAAATATATATATATATATATAAAGAGTAATAAAGAATTGGAAATGTAAATTTTGCTATGATTTTTTAAAAGTGCAATGTGAATTATAAATTTATAAAATATAAGTTTTTTTAAAAAAAGATAAAATTTATCATAAAAGATATGATAATTTTGATAAGAATTAGCCTTCAAAATTACTATATGACTATTTTTTGATACGTTTAATTGCTTTAAAAACATATATGGACTTTAATGACAACTTTACCTTCAAGTGTATTTATCATATTCAAAATTTGACACAAATGGTCATATAAGGATTTTCGCCAAACTCTTGTACGATCACTTGAGTCGATTCCCAGGTACAGAAACCTTTTGAGTTATCTCATCCTTTGTATATGTTATTATTATTGGACGAAATTTTCTATAATTTATCTATTTGTATCTAATCAGATGATCAATGATACTAAATCAGTTGAATGAGCATTATCATCTTTTATCATATATTTTTGAGTTGTATGCTTTCAAGTAACCAAATAATTTAAAATCGATAATGTAACATCTTTAGTCAAAATTATTTCAAGGTTATTTTTAAATTAAATTTTGAATATGAATAAATAGATACACTATAGGAGATAAATGAAATCTAATACTATTTTTAAAATGATAGAATAATTCAAAATAAACATGTAGTAATTTTGGCCCAAACTACTTTATGCCTAGTTTTGACCAAAATTATCACATATATAATTTACATTCCACTTGTTTTTTGAGAAAAAAAAATCTCTTGAACATATAGAAAGTTTATCACTTTGATATTTATTATTTTTAAAAATGTGTATTTTTTATAATTATTAAATTTATAGCTTATTTAAAATTTACTATTTTGTTTTTTTTTTAAAAAAAAATTGTAACATGGTAATAGTTTTGACTAAAAGTACTATATATATGGTTGGATAGTTTGTTCTTTTTAAATAAGCACATAATAAAATTTGGTAGACTTAGAGGCATCAATATTAGAATACTTTAGGTGTCCTTTTGATTTTTGACCTTTTAATTTTACACAAATTTATGGATTTAATAATGCAAATTGATTTTTAGATTAGAAATTAGCATGTGATTTACAACTAACTTAGTTGACAATGACAATAATGATGGTGAATATGATGTAGAGGATGATGAAAAATTCCTCCTTTCTTGGTGCTTGAACCATAAATGCAATACTTTTACCCTACTTTCTTTGACATTTTGGTCTAATCCCTCATATAGCTACACCTCCATGTGACTTCTCCAATCGAATTGACTTGAGGTCCCTTGATACCTTGTAAGCATTCACATTTGATGTAATAGGAAACACCTACAATGAAAACTTAACTAAATCTTGATTGCTTACCTCCTCTCTAAGTGCAATTAAGTCATGCATTTGATTAATCTTCTCTCCATTTTTCATGGTGAAGTTTTACAATTAACAATGAGTAGGTTTCTCTTGATGATCTTGGTTCTCATTATGCAACTCAATTATTTTTCCCCATAATTATTTTTAATCTCTTGAATGCTCCTTGTTACCTTGAGTCCAATCATACTATCCTTAGTCACTTGGGTGCACCAAGCTCAATGAGTTTGATCAATGAGTACACCTTTGCATCAAGCTCTTGATACCTTAAATGGACTAAACTCTCCAAGCTTACTCCATGTGCCACCTCAAACTAGGCAATCAACCAAGAAGCTCTACAATCTCAACTGCATTATTTCTCGCTCCCCTCAAGCGTATTCGTCTTTTTTGTCACAATTTTTGACCATGGAAGATGGATACTTGATGAATTACAATGAGTTCTTTTGAATTTATCCGATAGACGAATCAGAGGAAGCCGCCCACCTCCAAAATTAATTGAATCTTACATGGTTTGGATACCTAAATTAACATCAAGTGCATTATTCCAAATCACTATACTTGATCACTACACAATTGATCTGAATGTCAAAAGCAAATTTGGAATTCAACTATCTTAAGTTGAGAAATCAAATATTGATTATATATAGTTTTAAATAAATTATACATGAAATAAATTTACAAATTATAGCTTATATTTCGAGATGGGGAATAAAGTTGGAAATCAAAGGTAAGTATTTTAATTTGATAAAAATGATACTAATGACTTCAACTTTAATTAGCCAGACAAAAAAAAACACAGATAATTCTATATTTCTATGCGACTATTCGGTAGGAACATGTGCTGGGCCCGCCATTTATGCGACTGCCACCCCCACTGCAGTCTTTTGGTCATTTTCAATCAATGGGGGTGTAAATTGAAAATTGTGCAAGTTCTAAGGAAATCCTTTAAATATTGCTAATTAAAGAAGCAGGCCTCTTGTCATCCACCACGCGACTACTCCGCTCTACCCGTTTTCTCCTCCTCCTCGGAACCCTAATCCTAGCTGCTTCCCTCCGGCCATCGGCCCAAATTCTAGAGCACCGACGCCCCCGGATCTCCGTTTGAGCCATGGCGGCTGCGGCGGCGGCGGCGAGGGGCGACGGGCAGGAGAAGGTGATCGCCGCGGCGAAGCACATCGTCAGCAGCCTCGGCAACTCCAAGAGCGCCACCGAGGACATGATCCGCATCCTCTCCGGCTTTGACAATCGCCTCTCCATCATCAACGACCTCTTCCCCCCTTCCGCTGTCGCGGACGACGACGGAGACGCCCAAGTGGATGGTGTAGATGATTCGGAGGCCGAGCTCCGACTCGAGGCCGCCCAGAAGGTCGTCCTCCGCTGGGACGCCTCCGATTCCCTTTTGTGGGAGTCTTCCCCCGAGGATGCCGAGGAGTACCTCGCTGCTGTCAATTATCTCATATTCTTAGCGGGATACGGTACCTCTCCAGCCGTCTCCATTGCGGACGACCTCGTCACTCGTGCGGAGGTCGCGCTTCAGATATCAATGTCTCGCCTTGAAGAGGAGTTCCGCCATCTGATGGTCCGGAATGCCGTTCCTTTGGACTCCAACGATTTGTGCTCCTCCATTCGCTGTCTCTCTCTCTCGTCTGCATCCGACGGCGGTGAGCCTATAGATGACTTTGAGAGCTCCGTCGATGATGAAAATCACCACCACCAACTCCAGCAGCAACAACAGCCGGCATCAGAACAGCTGGAAGGTAGCCCTAAGGATAGATCCGGGAGCACTCTTGTGGATGATCGGTGCTTAGATCTGATCCATCCCGAAGTTGTTGCTGATCTCAAGGTGATCGCGGATCATATGATCTTGGCCAAGTATGACCGTGAGCTCCATCAGGTGTACTGCACTGTGCGACGGGATATTCTGGATGAGTGCCTCTCTATTCTTGGTATTGATAGGATAAGCATTGAAGAGGTACAGAGAATTGAGTGGAGGATGCTGGATGACAAGATGAAGAAGTGGATTCAGGCCCTGAAAATCATAGTTCGAATTCTGCTCTGGGGAGAGAGGCGGCTCTGTGATCATATTCTTGCTGCCTCAGAGGAGCTTAAGGAGGAGTGCTTCATGGAGACAGTTAAGGGGCCGGTCATGCAGCTGCTCAACTTTGGCGATGCCATTACAATATGCCAGCGGTCTGCTGAAAAGCTCTTTCGTATGCTGGATATGCATGATGCCCTGGCTGATGTTTTACCAGATCTCCAGGCCTTGTTTGCCGGAGACCCAAAGGACCTTATATGTGAAGCAGTAGAGGGGATTCTCAAAAGGTTAGGGGATTCTGTAAAAAGAACTCTCATGGAATTTGGCAATGCAATCCAGAGGGAACCATCTCGGAGGCCAACACAGGGAGGGGAGATCCATCCCATGGCGCGATATGTGTTGAACTATGTGAAATTACTGGCGGATTACATGGATACACTAAATTTTCTTTTAGAAAATGAAGTGATTGGCGGTGATCAGGGAAATGCTGAATCTTATGGTAATAGTAGGATCTCTGATGGAGAGAATCTGGAGAGTATGACTCCATTAGGTCACCATATACTTGTGATAATTTCATATTTAGAATTTAACCTGGATGAAAAATCTAAAATATATGAAGATGGAGCAATGAGGTATATATTTTTGATGAACAATATAAATTACATTGTCAATAAAGTCAAGGATTCAGATCTTGGGAAGCTTTTGGGAGACCACTGGATAAGAAAGCACCGCAGCCAAATTCGGCAGTATGCCAGAAGCTACCTTAGAACTTCCTGGATCAAAGTGTTATCATGTATGAAAGATGATGGATTTGGGAGTGGTAGCTCCAGCAGTGTCTCAAAGGTCACTCCGAAGGACAAATTCAAAAACTTCAACTTGGCATTTGAAGAAATCTATAGGGTTCAGACAACTTGGAAGGTTCCAGATCCTCAACTCCGAGAAGAATTGAGAATTTTAGTATCAGAGGCGGTCATCCCAGCATATCGCTCATTTATGGGAAGGTTTGGTAGTCAATTAGGTGGAAGACAAGCAACAAGACATATGAAGTATACACCAGATGATTTGGAGAGCAATCTTTCAGATCTGTTTGAAGGTTTGCCTGGATTCGCTCCAAGAAAAAAAACTTAGCTCATGAAAGCGGCAGGTATGATCTAAGTTTCATCTAGGGTCTCTGTATGCATGGTTCAGACTTCAGATATTGCACTGATTGTAAGCTTGACAATGACCCTTTCTAGTCATTTTATCGGTTACACATAGTGTTAGTTTTTCATATATATAATACATAAGTCATGTGCAAGTGTGAATTTTTATAGTAGTTTTAGGGTTTTAATCCAACAATTGAATTGTTGACTGGATGTATGTGAATTTTCATAGCTTGTTAAACCATCCAAACCAGCCATTCAGGAATGTTTCAGGGCATGATCATATTTCATCTTTTTTACATTTAGCCACATCCCATATTTTGTTTTATTGATTTCTTATTTATTTATCTGCTATTGCTATGCAATGGCTTTCCTTTAGCATGTTTTAACCATCCATTAATATTCACCAGTTCTTATTGGCTGCAACTCTTAACATACATTGTATCTAAAATGCCATCATATTTCTTCATGGCCAATCCTCTAAGATCAGAAGCTACCTGAATCCCTTAATATGAGATCATGGATAATTTCTCTCCAGGGTAATTGTTAGGCAGTCTTACGTATCATCAAATGCTTGTGATTTGCACGCTTATTTCTTTTAGTTGATAATAGTGTTAGACTATTAGTAACAAATCACAAGTGCCATACAATAGAAATTTGTCCATCATCAAATTTTTTTTGTTGACTGTCTAGTACTTTGGCAACTTGTTTGGAGTTCAAATATTTTTGTGATCAAAATCAGGGTCTGATCCAGGTAATATTCCTTTATTGTCTGAATAATTTATTGAAGGATTGGAATGAGCAGGATTTTTTTTAATGAATCATTCATGCGTATATAAAGCCTAGGACATGAACATTGTCATAAATTCGACCCTGAGTTTTAAAAATCAGTCATTCCTGAACTGGATCTTGATCCAATATTGTCTGATTTGTCAGGCGTGAACTGATATCCAACAGAGAGATGCCCAATTTGACCATCATTCATTGGAAACTTTGTTTGGACTTGTGACAATTTAATTCACTTGAAATTGATAGTTCGAGGAGTAGAAGAGGTTTAGGGTTTGGATTTGCTTAGAGAAAGATATACAGCAAGTATCAATGCCATCCTCTGTCTGCCAAGTCATAGTAGAGTAATAGGTTAGTCATAATAAATGTTGTCACCAGCAGCTCAGCTCCTTCCTCGCACGAGGAGGGTGAAATCTTGCGAGAGGATCACTAGTAACAATAACAACTAACACAAGATTATTAAATAATATGTAATAGGTTAGTTAAATGGGTTAATATGAATGATACAGTAGATTAAGTAATAATAGAAAGATAGAAAGAAGTCATAGCGAATTACTTAACATAATTTGTAGTACTATAATATCATTACAGTAAATCACACTGCAAGCACATATATGAATATTAAAATATAAATAAAAAAAATTCTTAATAGATACAAGCTAGTCTAATTTAGAAAAACATATTTGCTTTCCCGTATTGGTCTTACTTGCACAATAGACAGATTCTCTCCAGAACTGAAGAATCAGATAAGTACAATGATCAATCCTCATTTCTGTTTTGATTAGATTCTTACGGCTCAACTTCAAAGTACTTTTGCCTGAGCCCCCAGATTGATTTATTGAGAATGCTGCTTTTGTTGGTTTTGGGACTTTATGGCAGCATGTTTGATCTTCTTACAATAAGGAATCAGATCAGTTTTGCTTCTCTTCACGGTTTCCTAGAATGAAAAGCATTCCTCTCATACAGTTGAAAATTAAGTTGAGAGTAATCTTCATTTTCCATTTGTGAAATAGATTTAAGAAAGACATTCCTCTCTTTCAGATGAAAGGTTGAGATGAGAGTAACCTTCATTTTCATTTCTGAAATCTATTTAACAGAACTGTTCCTTGAACCCTATGTGTATTCTATTTCCCACCAAGCTTGACTTGACCTATCTCAATTATGAAGATTCAGAACACATCGAAGTCAAATACAAATGGTCTCAGTTTGAAACTAAAACCTGGATTACAACTAATTATGACTGATCTCTAACTCTATCTAAACTTAATGATTGTCTGTTTATTTATCTGTTTCATACTCAATTTCATCTTTTACTTGTCTGATTTCTGCTATGAGTTTACTCTTTTTTGTAGTTGTAACAATCTGGGAAAACATTAGATCTGTTTTACCCATTTGAATTGTGTTTTATCACTTTCATTTGACTAAGTACAATTTCAAATGCCTTTTCTTCCCACAATAATAACATTTCAGGAGACAAAGGCCTCGTTATATTCCTTTGCCTATCCATTCCATTATCTCGGTGGCCACATAATTATTTTCTCAGAATCTGTAGATGTTTTTTTAAGAAAATGTTATAGATTGACATGATCATGGATATTCTTGGAAGCCAATTAAGTCGAACTATTAATTTATTTCTAGAATGTCTGGAGTTAATACTCTTTTATAAATGTGTTGCTGCGACTGGGAATGTACCACAGAATATCTCACTCGCTGTCACGCACATGTAAGCCTGTCTTTCCTGTTCCCCATGAGATGGTACTCGCATCATATATTTTCCATTGAACGGGTGGCTGTAAAATTAAACTTTTTCTAACAATATAATTTTAGACTTATCGTTTGGTTATAGATAATGGTTATCATATAAATCTATTATAGATTTGTAATTTATTTTTAATGTATTTTCAATTTCTAAGAATCGTATTTCTAAACTTATGGTTTATATTTTTGGTTTTGGTTTTAATGTTGGACATGATTATTTTAGTTTACATAACAATTATATGGTTATTGGATTGCACGGTCGCTCGCCTAGCATGACCCTATGTAAAGAACTCAGATCTCTTTGTCCATAAAAAAGTAGAACAGAGGATGAATCATTTGTAATTACGGTTGGATTGTGATCCAGTCGTAATTGTCTCTTTCTGGGTTCATCGTCTTTTCAAATTATAGTTTGGGTCGGGGCGGATGATCAGAGGTTACACGAAGGTCATCCTCTCATTCGGGCGGTCTCTGATTATCTGTCCCGATCTAAATTATAATCTAGGGATGATGAGAGTGTAACTAATTATTATCATATTATGATTACGATCCTTACTCTATTTGTTTTTTTTTACTAGAGGCTCTACCCTCCTCTGTCAGCGGCCTTGCATGACCGCTTCTTGCGACCACGAGCCGTGGGCGGCCATTCACGGTGGCCGCCGCACACGGCTGTGGGCCGCAGGCTGCCTCATTCGTAGGCACAAACCTAAAAAAGTTGGTGCACATTGAAAAAGATTGCAGTTTCAAAAAGTCTAATCAAGCTAAAATGGATAATAATGACGAAGATCTTGTTCTATGTGCTACAACAATGAAAATATTTTTTCTTAATATTGGTGCTGTGAAGTTAGGAAATAATCTTACATTGGAGTAAAAGGTAAAGGGAGAATTTATGCCGAAACTAAAAGAGACATAAAATATGTCAATGATGTGTTATGCCTAAACTCACTCAAAATTTACTGAGTGTGTGTCAATTGGTTGAAAATGGTTCTTGTCTTCCTTTTGAGGTGGTGATTGCACTATTTTTGATAAAAAGAAAGAGATTTGATGATTACTAATGTGAAAATGAAAGAAATAAAAATATCTCTATTAATCTTCATGTTGGAGTTACTATAGCGATGAAAAGAAAAGTTAAACAAGACACTTGATTATGGTATAAAAGGTTTTTGTCATTTGAACTTTAATGGTCTTAACCTTTTCAAGTAGAAAAATATATTTAAGGGGTGCTTGAATTTGAAAATACAACAGAAAAAAAGTGCATCATGACCAAGTAACATCAAAATTCGTTTCCTCGACAAAGTTCTTAGCGATCAAAACACCATTAGAGTTGATTTACATTGATATTTATGTCTAAATGCAAACTCAATCCTTGGAACATCCATATCAGTTTTCATATTATTATATCTAAAATTTAAGATAAATAATTTATTTTATTAAATTTAGACAATCATTTTTCACTACACATTATATCAACTATTTTAAAATTTTCATCATTTTTAATTTATTATTATTTTCTCTTTCTTCTATTATTTTTATTATTATATTTATGAAATAAGTGGAAGGAGAGATTAAAAAGATTGAGTGGAAGGAGAGAGATTAAAAAAATATTATTTTATTTTTAGGACAGAGATTTCATTTCCTAAATTTAGACAATCATTATTCATTAAATTTAAATTTAGGGAATGGATAGGACAATTGATGAAAAAAAATTTTAGCTAATTTATTTAAAATTTAGGATAAAATCTTTAGATATGGTAGTTGATGTAGATGCTCTTATTAATTTCTGACTTAGATTTTTTTTTTTTTTTAAGGAAAAGTCAGAAACATTTCTTAGGTTTAAGAGATTTAAGGTCTTTGTTGAAAAGCAAAGCGGCCATAGTATTAAAACTTATTTTATGTGTAAAGGATTTTCTCAAAAAAACTAGGTATTGACATTTGCGAAATCTCTTGTAGTAAAATTGAAGACTATTGAATATTGATGGTTCTTGTTGCACAAAAGAAATGGAAAATGTGAAGTCTACTTTTTTTGAATGACCTAATAGAGGAAGAAGTATGCATAGAGAAAATAAAGTTTAGAAAAACTCTCTATATCTAGCTTTTTAATATCATAATGAAAAGGTGAGTTGGTATTGCAAGTTGATCTTTTATTTTTAAGTAATTCTTATTTAGCCTTTCAACACGTATTTTGGGCAAAAAAAGAGAAAAAAAAGAAACGAATCGAATGTCGGTTTTGTAAAAATGGATCTCTCATTATATTTTTTTTTCTGAAAATATTTTTACTTCCAATATGATTGTAACAATTACAATTAACTGTTATATCAAAATATTTTTTTTATCAATTTGATCAAAATTATTTTAACTAATAGCTACTATAAAAATTTTAGAATGATTTTTTTTTTTCAAATCCAAATAATTTTAATAAAATTTAAATAATTTTAATCATAAAAATATTTTTATAATAGTATTTATTTATAGTAATTTTGATTAGAATAAAATATTATATTTTATCACCAGTTAGTCGGTAAATTAATGCTATAATAGTCTTTCAAAAAATGGTATTCTTCTGATTAAAATAATATGATGGGATGTCATTTTATAAAAAAGAAATTCCTTTAACTGTTTATTATGTCAGATGCCCTTTTGATTTTTAGTCTTTTTAATTTTTTATTATTATTTTTTTTATCTCTTCTGGATAATCAAATAATGTATATTTACTTGGCTAAAAGAGAGCCTTCACATAAAGGATGGGTATCCTCCCCATGGCATGGATTTAAATCTCGGAAAACATTGAAGTCTTCATACCTACAAATTATAATTTTTTGACTTACCTCTTCAGAGATAATTATGAGGCTAATTATGTGGGAGGATAGATTTTATCTTTTGCTAAAAAATTGAAAGTCTTTATACTTACAAACTATAATGGTTTGGTTTACCTCTCTAGAGATAATTATGGGGCTAATTATGTGCATAGATTTTATTTTTTGTTATCATATGTTGTTATATAATATCCCAAGTAAAATTAAGTTGGTTAATATGGGATAGAATTACTATCATAAAATAAGGATTTAAATCTAAATAAAATCAAGGAAAAAATTTCCTTCTCATACTAATTAATTCTAACTTTTTGATTTAGCTCCTAGATCTTTTATTTTAACGGTCCTTTTAGTACCGACACTATAAATATGAAGAGAGGTAAATGTAAGTATATAAGTCATAGGTGCATGGTGGGATAAATCTTAGGTTGTTAGTTCTTGAAAATCGACATTTGCTTTACGCCAAAGATGTTATACGTCCACCGTCTACGTTACGTCCTAGGGATAATTTAACTCCTTAGATGTGATGTGATGTGATGTGATGTGGGGAGGGGGGGGGTGTAATCGAGTCGAACAGAGTTTAACTCTTGAATGTTTGAGTTTGATTCGTTTATAATCAAACTGAGCTCGAATTTTATTTAACGAATATATCCATAGCTCACGAGCTTATTCGAGTTTTTATTGAGACTAAACGAGCTTAATAAATATAAATTATAAATTTAAATATTTATTAAAAATTAAATTATATATTTAAAAAAATTATAATATTTATATTAAAATTTATAATTTTATTTTAATAAATAAAATTTATAATATCAAAATTATTATTTTTTCATTTAAAAATTAATTTACGAACTTACTAATAAATATCATCACGAACTATCGAATATTATAAAATTTAAATTTAATTTATTTCATAATAAATTTTATTAAATAAAATTTTTATCGAACTTCTAATAACTTCTGAACCGTCTGAATAGGCTACTAGACAGTGCTAATATCATGATTGATGGTCTAAGCAAATCTTTTTCCTGATCGAGATTTAGATTTGATATCTATTCTATCCATGTCAACTGAGACACAAGCATTTAGAGCCACGACTTAGATTTCCTGTGCCACGTGGCGAGACGCAATAGCATCAAGAATCTACCATCCTATCTTCTCCAAGATAAGCCCACTCCTTCCATTCCTTAGCTTTATACACCATCTTCCTCCTCAGCTCACCCACCACCACCACCAGCACCAGACATGGCTTCACTCTGTGCCTCCTCCTCTGCTCTCGCAGCAGCCGCCGGAGCTTCCTTCCTCACGGGAAGGAGATTAAGGCAGGGAGGAAGTCGGCCGGCTTTGCAAACCCCCCGCCGGGCCTTCTCCGTCTCCGCCGTCGCTGCGCCGGACAGACCCATCTGGTTCCCCGGAAGCACTCCTCCTCCATGGCTCGACGGCAGCCTTCCCGGAGACTTCGGTTTCGATCCCCTCGGCCTCGGTAACCGATTATATATATAACTCTCTGTTTTGCGATCGGCAGGTGACGTGAGATGATGATGATGATTGCAGGGTCGGATCCGGAGAGCCTGCGGTGGAACCAGCAGGCGGAGCTGGTGCACTGCCGGTGGGCGATGCTGGGCGCCGCCGGCATATTCATCCCCGAGTTCCTCACCAAGATCGGCATCCTGAACACGCCGTCGTGGTACGAGGCGGGGAAGCTGGAGTACTTCACCGACACCACCACCCTGTTCGTGATCGAGCTCATCCTGATCGGGTGGGCGGAGGGGCGGCGGTGGGCCGACATCATCAAGCCCGGGAGTGTCAACACCGACCCCGTCTTCCCCAACAACAAGCTCACCGGCACCGACGTCGGCTACCCCGGAGGCCTCTGGTTCGACCCCCTCGGCTGGGGCACCGGCTCCCCGGAGAGCCTCAAGGAGCTGCGCACCAAGGAGATCAAGAACGGTCGCCTCGCCATGTTGGCCGTCATGGGCGCCTGGTTCCAGGCCGTCTACACCGGCACCGGCCCCATCGACAACCTCTTCTCCCACCTCGCCGACCCCGGCCATAACACCGTTTTCGCCGTAAGGATCTTTCTTTCTCTTTGATTGATCTGCCTAGATAATATATAATTAAAAAAAATATTATATGGCATAAGATTCGATTGCCCGTGTCAATCCGTCCCTAGTCAACACGGAAAAGATAAATTATGAATGACTACTAGTCATTAGTTCAGATAGTAAGACATGGAGAGAGGCATGATCGAACATGTCAAATTTTGACCATAAAATCTCATATAGCTAGTAATATTTTATGTCTTAATCATGACATCGTCTCGAGGAGATCTAATTAAAAAGAAATATGATAAATATCATGATAGATAATATTATAGGTGTTCTTAATACTTCTAGAAATAATTATAATAATAAACCAGTTTATGATTATCATTCTGAATTATTATTTTTATCATCTTTGCTACGTACCTAGGAAACATTTACATGTCTATTGATGATCGATTTGGATTTTGTACAGGCCTTCACTCCACAGTGAGGAGGAAGGGGAAGAAGGTGATCCAATGGAGGATGTCAATTTGGAAGCTGTGATTGTACTCGATGTTTGAATATGTAATTAGGGTGGAGGAGTTGAATTGTCTATCAATTTGCTTTGAATGCAATGTTATTATTGTGGACTTTACAAAGATTTTTTAAACTTTAGATTTGTGATGACTAATGAATTATGTGTTTTGAAATTGAATCTTAAAAGGTTTTAGAAAGATTAAATTTTAAAGAAAACATTAATTATTAGATGAGGATGGATCATTATTGTGGTAAAATGCTAAATTGTTGACTTAATCAAATATTCAATGAAATATAATTATATTCACCTCATACATTTTTAATAATTTATTCCTAATTATGTGAAAAGAAATAAATTATGGGGTCAATTTATAATTAATCATCAAGTTAATTAGGGATGAGAGAGATTTTTTCTCTAAGGACATGCGTCCGTCGAAAATTAATTTCTTGTTTCATTATAACAAGTCTGTCAGTCTCTATCGGACATCCCATGAGAATCTTAATCAAACATTCAAATTGAATCTACTGTACCTTAATAAAAAAAAATAGATACTATGAACTATTTTACGAGTAGATTATCAAACAATTTTTAAAATAAACTTCCATTAAATAAGAAAATTAATCCCTATTTGGAAGGTTCGAGGAAGAGCAAATCACTTGCACATTGTTAGTTCGGTCTGAATTGAGGTCAGCTCAATTAATGAAGGTATCGATCGACTGATAAGATTATCAGTCGATTGATGAATTTGAAACAATGAATTTAAGGTTTTGGATAGGGTTGTGGCATGAGCAATCGACTGTTGGATGTTGGCAGTTGATTGTTGCATCAGTCGAGTGGTGCACTCGATTGATGACACTGTGAAACACACAGAATGTTTCATAGTCGATTCAAGAAATCGACTGATAGGGAGAAGAACAGTGATTATTGACCTAGATGCTGAGTTGCATGAAGCCGTTGAGCAAACAGAGCATAGTAACGGTTGAATTGTAGTACAATATACGATTGCAAAGAAGTCATCAGTTGATTGATGGGTGAATTTCAGCCACGAACAATAATCCTATAAAAGAGGGTTCTGTGAAGATTTCAAGAAATTGTTGCATTCTTAACCTTCAGGGAGCAATTTAAAACAATCACAATGCAAGCAAAGTAAAGATTGATGGTGTAAATAGTTTATTTACATTGTATTTATTTTCATCTTTATCTTTGTATTTGGTTTGCGTTGCTTTTAAGAATAAATTTTGTAAGAGGTTTTCTACCTATGGAAGATGTCCGGTAAGAAAAAAGAATAGTGGTGTTACCACTAGTGCTCTAGGCCGAAGAGTACGAATTGAGGGTTCTGAACTGATTCTGTCCGGAATTTGAGTCAGATGGATTGTCGGGTGAGGTGTATGGAATGTTGACTGAATTGCGATGTCCCGTAGGGGTTATATTGAAATGGCTTCTATGTTGACTAAGTAGTCAGAAGTCCTCTTGTCAACGCTACCTGCAGTTAGCGACCGGATCGCCCCGGTCTCTGGTACCCCGATGCTCGAGGCAGATCCAACGAATATATAAGAAATAGGCTAATACTAGAATAATAAAATGAATGGAGCGAGTACGGTAACATACCCTGGCCAGGGGCGCCCTTTGGTGGATTGGTTAGCTAGTCGGGATGCTGCCTGTATTGCTGTGACCCGGAAGGGTAGATGACTCTGAACAGGCTGGAGAGCTGGATCTAATGACGCGGAGTCAGATATGACATTGACACGCAGGCTGGGATATAAGATCGGCACGTAGGCCGGGATAGGACATCGGCATGAAGACCGGGATATGAAACCGACACACAGACCAAGATATGACACCGGCACACAGGCAGGGATACAACAGACAAGCCCAAATAAGACAATGACGCGAAGAACAATATATAGCCTCGGCTCGAAGGCCGGAACACAACAGAGGTGGAATACAGTTAGATCGACGACAGCGGCCATAGTAGCTGAATCCGTGCTAGGGGACAATAGACACCAGATCCCTACCGGGCATGACTGTAATGGCTATAAGAGGAAAGAGGAGGTGGCACTTGGCCACCGACGGATCGAGAGAGAAGTAGGAAGAACCTGTTGGATTTTTCAGGCCGCAAAAACCGTTTTTTGCGTTGCGGAAACCCCGAAACCCCATGCCATCGGATCCGTGCGAAGTATTAAAATTTCATATACATATTTTCTACTCCTAGATCTACACTAGATCTACAAGATCAGATGGTATACCTTTGAAGCGAAGCCCTTCGCGTATCCCGCTCGTCCAAGATTCGTCAGATCTCGAGAGTATCAAAGTAGACACTCCTCTATGTGTATCCACACAAGCAAGAGATGGAGAAACCTAACAAAAGGTGTGCTAGCACCTTTGAAAGATTCGGCCAAAGAGGAGGAGAGGGAGAGAAAAAGCTTGAGGAAGAAGATGGAGGTTTTCAAAACAAACACATTCAACACCCCTTGAATGTGTTTGGCCACTAAAGGAGGAGTTTTTATACTCCATGGGATATCAAGAGTCACAACTGTTGATCTCCCTCATGATGTGGCACACACATGTGCTAATCTTGATGATGTTGAACATCATCATTAGCCCACTTAATGCCAACTTACAAAGAGGTGGCAAATGGTCAAGTCAAACTTGACCCTTCATCTTCCTCTCAAGTCAAGTCAAACTTGACCACTTCTCTCCCTTGGTTGATCTAATCTAACCATTGGTTCAAGTCAATTTTAATTTAATGAATCTCTATTCATTGAATTAAATTAATTAAATGAGTCTAAGTTCAAATTAGACTCACTTAACACATGAACCAAATTGAGTCCAACTCAATTAGCTCAATTTGGATTACTCTTAATCCAATTTGGTTCATCACATGAACCTAATCCTTTAGGTTCATCAAATGAACCTAATCTCCATCTAATTGCCCTTTGTGTGTGACCCTATAGGTTATTGTAACGTTGGCAATGCTCCTAAACCCATTTAGAAGCATAAGTAATGAGCAGTATCTAGCAACACATCATTACTACCCAAGTTACAAGAATGTTGAGATCCAACATCACCTTGTGACTACTAATTGTGACTCCTCACAATATATGACATTGTCCTTCTATCCTAGACATCTAGATTGATCAATGTGAGGCATAGACCGTATCATCCTCTAATCAATCTAAATCTTGAATCCCAAGTAGACTCACTCAATCAAATGATCTCAATATCTCATATTGACTCATTTGGGCATGACCATGCACTTAGTGGTCTTACTCTATCAAGAATATCGATGCCACTCCCATCATATAGGAGGGATAGATCTCATCTACATCACTCACATCCCTCCGCATAATTTATTACATACCCAGTAATCGCCTTTATAGTCCACCCAGTTACGGGTGACGTTTGACGAAGCCAAAGTATGTAACTCCTTATGTAGGAAACCATGATGACTTCAGGTCCAAGGACTAATAGTCATACTAATAGCCACATGAGAAAGTATATGACACTCATATAACGATCCATGATACTTTCTCATGGGGGGTCATTCAGTATACATTCTCCAATGCACACCCATGTGTCAACTTGATATCTCCATATCCATGACTTGTGAGATCAAGTCATCGAGTTGACCTACATGCTAGTCTCGTCGCATTAACATTGTTCCTGAATGCTAATACTTGACTAGGTATGATTAAGAGTAGTGTTTCCTATATCATCTCACTATCGATTCAACTAACCGATTGATATAGGTAAGAACTTTCTACTCAAGGACGCTATTATACTTAGTTATTTGGCACCAATACAAGTAAGTATAATAACCAAAAACAAATATCTTTATTTATATATATACAAGAATATGATACAATAAGTCCATACAACAATCATCAAATGATTGACTTTAGGGCTCCAACTAACAGAACCGGAGGCAACACTCGGACTACCAATGTGCAGAGGGAGGCTGTGTAGTCGGATAAATGGTGAAGGAGGAGAGAGGGGATTGCTCCGGCAGTAGAGGCTGTGTCGGGTTTGCGTTGGTAGTGCTGGCAGCCACGCCGACGACTAGGGCATACCCATCGATGGTCGTGAAGCGATCTTGGCGATTGCTACGGAAGCCACATAAGATGGCTGTGGTGCGTAGCGAGGAACGGGGGCGAGCAAGGGAGGCAACGTCAGCCTCAACATCAACATCGGCGGTCGGCGTGGAGATGAGGCAGCACTAGCGCTAGCCACGAGAGGGAAATCGACAGCGGAAATGTGGCGTGACATCAAGAAGGAGAAGCGGTGCTGACGGCGTGAGGCGGCTGCTGACGAGGGAGATGTTATAGTCATCCACGAGAGGATGGTGGTTAGGCGTGAAGAAACCAATGCCAGAGGGGGTTGTCGGCAAGAGGAGAGGTGGTGAGGCAGCCCAAGCGTGCATCCTCTTGGTGACGGTGGCAGAAAAACGTAGAAGATCATGGAGTGAGGGAGAGAGAGAGAGGGAGAGGGAGCGGTGGTTTGCCGATAATGAAGGAGAAGGCGGTAGTGGCAACGTCGAATTTGCCTCCTGGTGGCGGCGACGTGGTCGTCGGCAGCGGGGACTTGAGAGAGACGATGAGGCTGCTGGTGTGCCTACGATGAGAGGGGTCAGCAGCTGACCGACGACGAGGGGCTCACGCTAGCAGGAGGGGTGCGTTGTGCTTGGCGGCAAAAAAAACATGAAGAAGGCTCCTCTTGAACAGTGTCTCCTCACTTTATTAATGCCCTACATTATGACTTGACCAAAATGCCCCTCTCTTTCTCTCTAATTCCCCTTAGGTCCTTAAGACATATCCATATCACAAGTCTCCACGTCAAGTCTAGTCGAAAGAGGTGCAAGTCCGACTGACTAGACCAAGTATAATGTGTTGGACCAGTTAGAGCTAGTAAGAGGGGGTAGAGTTTATCTGTCAAAAAGTAAAACAAATACTATTCTCGTCTGTTCAACTCAGATTAGCAGCAATAGTATAATTAAAATAAACAATAAAAAATAAAGAAAGAGGTGCAGGGTTTACTTAGTTACAACCTAGGTGGTTGTTGTTGGTGCAACCTTAGGTCAAGGTTGACCTGGTTGACCCGACTCGAGTTGACGTGACTCGAGTTGTATTTTGATGTTTGACTTGGGAAGATTGTCGGTGCAACCTTAGGTCAAGGTTGACCTAGTTGTGTTGCATGTTGATGTTTGACACTCGTGAGAGAGTTCTATTCTTGATGTGAGACAAGAATAGATGTTTGGGAGATTATTGGTGCAACCGTAGGTCAAGGTTGACCTGGTTGACCTGATTCGGGAAAAGTCCAAGTATGGAGACTTGGCACGGAAAAGTCCAAGCAGGGAGCTTGGCACTGGAAAAGTCCAAGTATGGAGACTTGGCACGGAAAAGTCCAAGCAGGGAGCTTGACACGCGAAAAGTCCAAGTATGGAGACTTGATCGAAAAGTCCAAGTATGGAGACTTGGCAGGAAAGTCCTAATGGATGTTAGGCTGGAAAGTCCCGGTGAGTGAAGCCAGGCGGTGGAAAGTCCTAACTGGGATGTTAGGCAAGATGGAAAGTCCCGTGAGTGAAGCGAGGAGAAAGTCCTAATCGATGTTAGGCAGGTGGAAATCCTGAGTGAAGCTGGTGAAAGTCCCGTGAGTGAAGCTGGGAAGGGAAAATCCATGGATCAGGGATGATCGGACTTCTGGTGTTGGAAAGTCCAAGTAGGTCAGGATTGACCGGACACTTGGCGGGGAGTTCTAGCAGTCAAGGGAGTGACCAGATGCTAGGGATGAAGTACCAATAGGTCAAGGTTGACCGGATATTGGTTTGAAGTCTTGGGACTTGGTTTGGGCAAAACCAATGGATCGGTCACCGACCGATCCAAAGGATACTGTTGCTCGACGGTCCGGTGACCGATCGATATCGAATGTAAGCTCTGTTGCCATCGATCGGCGTGACCGATCAGATAGTTCTGATCGCCGCACCGATCGCACAACATCGAGGCGCAGAAGTTCGGAGAGAAGCCCGATCGGTCTACGGACCGATCAGAGGTTCCCTGACCGATCAGGACCGATCAGAGTTCCCCGATCGGTCCATGGACCGATCGGGGACGAAGGTTAGGGAATGGATCGGTCCGTGGACCGATCCACATGGAGCCCTGATCGGTCCACGCATCGATCAGTACCAGCCGCCGACACAACGGCTAGATTTCTTCGTGTTTTCTTCGCTTTCGCAGTTATAAAAGGAGGGTCACGCGAGCCTCCTACTTCCTCTTCTTTCTGCTGCTGAGCTCTGCTGAGTTCTTGAAGCGTTGAAGCTTTGCGTGAGCTTCCCTTTGGCTGGGTCACCTGCTGTTGTAGGCGCTTAGAGCTGCTGCTTCTTCCAGTCGAAGAGAAGGCAAGCAAGAGTTTTCTTACTGTTGTATTTCTTGCTGTCTTTCTTTGTATTTCTGTACTCTCCTTACTTGCTGTTGCAAGAGTGTGTTGTGGCGAGGTTTCTCCACCCATAAGGAGTTTGTATTAGCCGGTTCTCCGGGGACTCATCCACCGACGGATTGACTGGACTCGTCCACCTTACGGACACGCCGAGGAGTAGGAGCCCTAATCTCCGAACCTCGTTACATCGACGCGTTGAGGTTTGATCTTCTTGTTTTCGTTTCCTTGTTTGTTTTTCCGCTGCGCTGACAAATTGTAGGAAGAAACGCGAGAATTTGGGGTCGGCTATTCACACCCCCCCCTCTCTAGCCGTACGAAGGATCCCAACAAGTGGTATCAGAGCAAGGCCGCTCTTCATCGGATCAACACCCGAGGGAGCAAAGCTAGAGAATGGATCTCTATGGAGAAGATGTCACCATTCCACCCTTCTACGAATGCGGCGACTTCGCGTATTGGAAGGTAAGGATGAAGTACTTTCTTATGACTAACATAATGAATTGGTTTTGTGTACAAGAAGGTTTTACTCCTCCGGTGGATAAGGAAGGAAAACCACTTGAGAAGAAGGAGTGGACAAGAGAACAAATTCACAAATCCGAAATCAACGAAGAGGTAACGAGAATAATTGAATTTTCATTGCCTACTAACATCTTGTGTAAGATAGGTTACAACAATGCCAAGGAATTATGGGATAACTTGGCCAAGTACCATGAGGAGAGCTCCACCTCAAGCCATGGAGAGGAGCCTAGTGAGCCAAGTAGCTCACATTATGGAGGGAGCAAATTAGAAGTTGAGGGTTACTCAACATCTAAGGACGAAGAGGAGGAAAGTTCTTCTTCAAGTTCGGAGCAAGAAGAAGAAGCTTCTACCTCCGAAAGAGATGAAGAAGAGAGCTCGCATCCACCCTCAACCCTAGGTAACTCGAGCAATTTAAGTTCAATTAAATTACACATTATGTGCTTTGAGTGTAGGGAACATGGACATTACAAGAGTAAGTGTCCAAAGAGGGTAAGAAAGACTCCACCGGCGCCAAAGGTCAAGGAAGTCGGAGTCCTGATACGCAAAGGCAAGGAGCACATGGTGTGCTTCCAATGCAAGCAAAGGGGACACTATAGGAGCCAATGTCCGAGGGGGAGGCAACCTCACAAGGGCAAGAGACCGGGCACATCGATAGGGGGAGCTAAGGCAAACCCTAAGGTAACCTCTAAGGTTCATTATTGCAATTCTAATAAAACTCATGCTAGTAGTTTTGTTGCAATTGTTAATAATGATAAGCATGTTAACTTTAGGAACCAATACATGTGCTTAGGAGCTAAACATGTTAGCCTAGGTAAGGATAACACTAGAAATACCAACCCTAGGATTAACGCTTCTAAAGTTAAGGAAAACCTAGGTAGAAATCCCAAGAAGACTAGACACTTGCCTAGGAATATCTCAAGAGAAAATGACAAATTAAAACTTGAGGTATTGGAGAGGGAAAATCAAGTCTTGAGGTCAAGACTTGATAATTTAGAAAAGGCTCTTAAAAACATGGAGAAGTCATCTCTAGGGTTTAAGAGTCAAAAACCCAAGTCCAAGGACAAGAAAGGTTTGGGTCACAAACCTAAGTCCCAAATGGTCAAGCCCACTTACCACAATGTTCCATTTGATTATGGAACAAAACCTAGGGCTAGGAAGACCATTACCAAGGTTACAAGGGGAGTCACCCCTATAGTTGACCTTGATGAGACCCAAATGACCAAGGCTTCAAAGCCTAAGAGGGTCATTAGGAGGGTTGCTAGGGAAGTTATCCCTAGTGAATATTTAGTGAACCCAATGAGCTCTAATAGGTATTGGGTTCCTAGGAGCATCTTCTCTACCCCATAGATGGGTTAGAGAGTGTCAACTCCAATTAGAAGGGTAGTTAACCCAACTTTGAGGAAATTGACACTCAAGGAGCATTTTCAAGGTTTTGATAACCTTTGAAAATGAAAAAGGATTATTATTTACTCCTTAAAGAGTAAATTGTGCCATATTTGAAAAATATCGATTTTAATCTTATTTGGCACAATTTAAGAAAACCTAGAGAAATACCATAATTGGGATTTTGGTTGTCTCTTAGGGATATATGGGCAATCAAGGGTTAGATTCTAAGTTAGCTAAGGCTAAGGATACTTAGATAGGGAATTTAGGTATTTTATTTGTGCTAACTTGCCATGATTGGTTGCCATATGCCATGCCATGACATCATATTTATTTTATTATCATTTGAAATGTCATGATAATGCTTAGGTTATCTATATGTCATGTGTTAGTTTCGTTTCAAACTTTATGCCATGACATCATGACATTGGCACATGTTTTCATTTATGATACCATTTTATGCCATGTCATCATCTCTTGCATTAGTAATCAATTGAATTGATTTAAGGATGAAAAACACACTTTGATATTGAGATCAAATTTGTGTTTAGAAAATGCATGAGACCTTAGCATAAGATACCTAAACCCATATCTCACATCAAAATTGACTTGGATGTGTTTGATACACTTTAGATGTGTGTGAGATATTAGGATCATGAGTTAGGATCAAGGTGCATAGTCCTTGTACCTAGATGACCCTAATTCAAGAAATTAAGGATCATAGGGAAAGCTTGTGTACAAGTCATGTACATCTAGCCCTAAGATTATGGTCCTAAATTCAAATGGTTTTAAAATCATTTTGAAATTGATTTGGAAAACCTTGATGAAGTCATCTTAGTGATTGCATTCATCATTGAACATTGTGATACAAAGTTGACTTAACTTTGAACTATTTCAAAGTTTTTGAATTTTGTATCAAGATTGAAAAATGGAAACTATTTTCATAGAAAATTATTTTTCCGTGATAGTATATGGTATGAGGAGTGTATCCTCAAAATTTTACGATTTTTGGAATTTTTTGGAATTTATTAGGAGTTTCTGAATTTCCGGGAAGGGAAATCAGAAATCTGATTGAGTGTGGATCGGTCACCGACCGATCCAGAAGTTCGATCGGTCCGGTGACCGATCGGACGTGCAAAATGCGATGCGAGCGTGGTCCGGGACCGATCGATTCTGATCGGTCCGGGACCGACCGATCGCGTGTCGGCTTCGATTTTCACCGTTGGTCGGAAATTTCACCGAAGTTGGGTTTTGTGGATTTCTAAAGGTTTGAACTCTCAAAGACATTGTTGGTGCAATGGTCAAGGGGAGTTGATCTTTAGGGGAGTTTTACCTAATTGTCAAGAGGAGTTGACTTTTAGGGGAGTTTGTACTCCTTAAGACTTTTGAGGATTAGTGATATGGGATTATCACTAAGTTGATTGTTGAGTTTAGTATCAAGGGGGAAATTAAGAGTTTCAAATGAAAGGTATGGGACTTTCATTAGGAAGAAACTCTTGACCTTGATACCCTCCTTTTTCTTTTTGATGTGTGTCACAAAGGGAGAGTAGTCATTGGAGAATTATTGGAGAACCCAAGTTAGGTTATCGGGTTAACCTAAGCTAGGGGAAGAATGTCAAGGAATGTTCAAGGAAGAACATTGGAATTCTTTTTGATGTGTGTCAAAAAGGGGGAGAATTATTGGGGAACCCAAGTTAGGTTATCGGGTTAACCTAAGTTTGGGGGAGAAACGTTCAAGGGAGAATATTGGAGTTTGGAAAGAATGTTCAAGGAAGAACATTGGAAAACCTGAGTTAAGGTTTAACCTAACTTGATTATGGTTTTGTCAAACATCAAAAAGGGGGAGATTGTTGGTGCAACCTTAGGTCAAGGTTGACCTGGTTGACCCGACTCGAGTTGACGTGACTCGAGTTGTATTTTGATGTTTGACTTGGGAAGATTGTCGGTGCAACCTTAGGTCAAGGTTGACCTAGTTGTGTTGCATGTTGATGTTTGACACTCGTGAGAGAGTTCTATTCTTGATGTGGGACAAGAATAGATGTTTGGGAGATTATTGGTGCAACCGTAGGTCAAGGTTGACCTGGTTGACCTGATTCGGGAAAAGTCCAAGTATGGAGACTTGGCACGGAAAAGTCCAAGCAGGGAGCTTGGCACTGGAAAAGTCCAAGTATGGAGACTTGGCACGGAAAAGTCCAAGCAGGGAGCTTGGCACGCGAAAAGTCCAAGTATGGAGACTTGGCACTGGAAAAGTCCAAGTATGGAGACTTGGCACTGGGAAAGTCCTAACTGGGATGTTAGGCAGTTGGAAAGTCCTGGTGAGTGAAGCCAGGCAGTGGAAAGTCCTAACTGGGATGTTAGGCAGTGTGGAAAGTCCTGGTGAGTGAAGCCAGGCAGTGGAAAGTCCTAACTGGGATGTTAGGCAGTGTGGAAAGTCCTGGTGAGTGAAGTCAGGCAGTGGGAAGGGAAAATCCAGATGGATCAGGGATGATCGGACTTCTGGTGTTGGAAAGTCCAAGTAGGTCAAAGGGATTGACCGGACACTTGGCAGGGAGTTCTAGCAGGTCAAGGGAGTGACCAGATGCTAGGGATGAAGTACCAATAGGTCAAGGTTGACCGGATATTGGTTTGGAAGTCTTGGGACTTGGTTTGGGCAAAAAAGCTCGGATCGGTCACCGCACCGATCCGGATACTGTTTGCTCGATCGGCCCGGTGACCGATCGATCAACGTAAGTTTTGCCATCGATCGGTGACCGATCAGATAG
Source organism: Zingiber officinale (assembly GCF_018446385.1). Lineage (NCBI taxonomy): Eukaryota > Viridiplantae > Streptophyta > Magnoliopsida > Zingiberales > Zingiberaceae > Zingiber > Zingiber officinale. The sequence goes on from NC_055995.1 coordinate 133,702,639, forward strand.
TTCTGATCGGCCCGCCGCATCGGACAACCATCGAGGCGCAGAAGTTCGGGAGAAGAAGCCCGATCGGTCTACGGACCGATCAGAGGTTCCCAGCTCCTGATCGATCTTCCCGATCGGTCCATGGACCGATCGACCGAACAGGGACGGAATGGATCGGTCTGTGGACCGATCCACATGGAGCCTGATCGGTCCACAGACCGATCCAGGCACTAGCCGTTGCGACACAACGGCTAGATTTCTTCTGTGTTTTCTTCGCTTTCTTCGCAGGTTATAAAAGGAGGGCTGCTGCTGCGAGCCTCCTACTTCCTCTTCTTTCTGCTGCTGAGCTCTGCTGAGTTCTTGAAGCGTTGAAGCTTTGCGTGAGCTTCCCTTTGGCTGGGTCACCTGCTGTTGTAGGCGCTTAGAGCTGCTGCTTCTTCCAGTCGAAGAGAAGGCAAGCAAGAGTTTTCTTACTGTTGTATTTCTTGCTGTCTTTCTTTGTATTTCTGTACTCTCCTTACTTGCTGTTGCAAGAGTGTGTTGTGGCGAGGTTTCTCCACCCATAAGGAGTTTGTATTAGCCGGTTCTCCGGGGACTCATCCACCGACGGATTGACTGGACTCGTCCACCTTACGGACACGCCGAGGAGTAGGAGCCCTAATCTCCGAACCTCGTTACATCGACGCGTTGAGGTTTGATCTTCTTGTTTTCGTTTCCTTGTTTGTTTTTCCGCTGCGCTGACAAATTGTAGGAAGAAACGCGAGAATTTGGGGTCGGCTATTCACACCCCCCCTCTCTAGCCGTACGAAGGATCCCAACAGTTGTTAATCCAAGGATAAAGAATGCTCTAAAACTCTCCTTCGGTGAAGGCGGAGAAGCCTCTTACACCCATTAATTGCTCAGACTATTGCTAGAAAAAGAACACAGGAGTTATTCTCTATTTTCCAGGTCCAGAGGTCTTTTTATAGTCCTTGAAAATCTTATCCGTGGCTGGAAGGTGCCTTCTATAGGAGTGGAAGGCGCCTCCAGCAAGGCGCCGATGGATAAAAGTTTATCCACTGCCAACGGCAAAATCTACTTGGTCGAAGGTGCCTTCCATGTACATTGAAGGTACCTTCTATGAAGGGTTGAAGGTGCCTTCCATGCACATTGAAGGCGCCTTCCAGCAGAAGACTTCAACAGCTACCAAGCTTCACTCTCTTCCTCTGGCTCTTCAGCTTAGGTGATTTTGGCCAATCGAAATAGGGCTCACCCGAACTCATTTTTCGACCTTCTCCTCGAACAGACTTCCTCTCTGGCTTCTCATCCCTCCGAACGTCGGACACATCCTTCTCGTCCATCGATGTACTCTTCTGCAGCACCTCGTCCCACGGATGCACCTAGCTCGTCGGTTCCCTTCCCGTGCCATCTTTCTCGCTAGCTGCATCTTCCGCTCGACTTCTTGTGTTCCTAAGCTCTTACACATTTAGACACAAGGTTCAAACACAACAGGACCTAACTTTAACTTGGTTGATCACATCAAAACTACCACGGGGTTCCAACATAATGTAAAGCAGAAATCACTCTTGAATGCAAAGTGTTAGTTAGAGCTCTAGAGTCAATCATATGATGATCGTTGTATGAACTCATTGTATCATATTCTATGTATATAAAGGTATTTGTTTTGTTTATTATACTTACTTGTATTGGTGCCAAATAATTAAGTATAATAGCGTCCTTGAGTAGAAGGTTCTTATCTATATCAATCGATTGGTTGAATCGATAGTGAGATGATATAGAGAATACTACTCTTAATCATTCCTAGTCAAGTATTAACATTCAGAGACAATGTTAATGCGACGAGACTAACATGTAGGTCAACTCGATGACTTGATCTCACAAGTCATGGATATAGAGATATCATGTTGACACATTGGTATGCGTTGGAGAATGTATACTGAATGACCCGCCATGAGAAAGTATCATGGATCGTTATATGAGTGTCATATACTTTCTCATGTGGCTATTAGTATGACTATTAGTCCTTGGACCTGAAGTCACCATGGTTCCCTACATAAGGAGTTGCATACTTTGGTTTCGTCAAACGTCACCCGTAACTGGGTGGACTATAAAGGCGATTACTGGGTATGTAACAAATTATGTGGAGGGATGTGAGTGATGTAGATGAAATCTATCTCTCCTATATAACAGGAGTGACATCATTATTCTTGATAGAGTGAGACCACTAAGTGCATGACCATGCCTAAATGAGTCAATATGAGATATTGAGCTCATTTGATTAGAGTGAGTCTACTTGGAGTTCAAGATTTAGATTGATCAGAGGATGACACCGTCTATGCCTCAAATTAATCAACCTAGATGTCAAGGATAGAAGGACATTCTATATATTGTGAAGAGTCATAATTAGTAGTCACAAGGTGATGTTGGATCTCAACATTCTTGTAACTTGGGTAGTAATGATGTGTTGCTAGATACCGCTCATTACTTATGCTTCTAAATGGGTTTAGGAGCATTACCAACGTTAAAAGAACCTATAGGGTCACACACAAAGAGAAATAGATGAAGATTAGGTTCATTTGATATACCCAGAGGATTAGGTTCATGTAATGAACCAAATTGGATTAAGAGTAATCCAAATTAAACTAATTGAGTTGGACTCAATTTAGTTCATATGTTAAATGAGTCTAATTTGGACTTGGATTCATTGAGTCAATTTAATTCAATGAATAGAGATTCATTAAATTAAAATTGACTTGAACCAATGGTTAAATTTGATCAACCATGGGAGAGAAATGGTCAAGTTTGACTTGACTTGAGAGGGAAGATGAAAGGTCAAGTTTGACTTGACCATTGCCACCTCATTTGTGAGTTGGCATTAGATGGGCCAATGATGATGTTCCACATCATCAAGGTTGGTTTATGTGTGTGCCACCTCATGAGGGAAATCAAGAGTTGTCACTCTTGGAATTCCAGGGAGTTTAAAACTCCTCATGAAGTGGTCGGCCGCCATTCAAGTGTTGTGAGTTTCATTTTTGTTTTGTAACTCCATCTTCTTCCTCATCTCATCTTCTTCTCTCCCTCTCCTCCACCTTGGCCGAAACTTTCAAGGGTGCTAGCACACTCTAAGGTTTCTTCTCCACCTTTTGTTCGTGTGGATACACATAGAGGGGTGTTCACTTGACACCCTTGAGATCCGGCGAATCTTGGACGAGCGGGATAAGCGAAGGGCTTCGCATCAAAGGTATAAACTTCTAAACATGTAGATCTAAAGTAGATCTAGGATTAGAAAACTTGTACATGTAAAATTTTAATATTCGCACGGATTCGGTGGCATGAGATTTCGGGGTTTTCGCAACGCAAAAGTGGTTTTTGCGGCTCGAAAATCCCAACACAAAGTCCAATCGCTGGACCTATAATATGAAGTCAAATGAGTAGTTGTGGCGATGCCGAGCAAGTGAGTAAAATAATACCAAGCGAGCGATGAAAAATAGTGCCAAGCACGTGTCGAGCAAACGATTGATCAGATGCCGAACGGGAGACCAAGCGATATCAAGAAAACGATCAGTCGATGCGGGTAGAACGACGAGTGAGAAACAAACGATTAGTGCTGGGCAGAGCGATGAATGAGACGCGAACGATGAGCGCTGGGCAGAGCGGCAAATGAGGCGCGAGCGATGAATGAGATGTGAACAATGAGTGTCGAGCAAAGCAGGGAATACAGGGCAGAGCGGTGAGTGAGACGTGAATGATGAGCGCTGGGCAGAGCGACAAATGAGGCGCAAGCGATGAATGAGACGCGAACGATGAGTGCAGGGCAGAGCGGGGAATGCAGGGCTGAGCGACGAGTGAGACGCGAATGATGAGTGCCGGGCAGAACGATGAGTGAGACGCGAACGATGAGCACCAAGCAGAGCGGCGAATGAGGTGCGAGCGATGAATGAGAAGCGAACGATAAGCGTCGGGCAGCGCGGTGAATGAGGCTCGAGCGATGAATGAGACGCGAATGATGAGGTCGGGCAGAGTGACGAGTGAGATGTGAACGATGAGCATCGGGTAGAGCGACGAGTGAGACGCCAAAGATGAGCGCTGGGCAGAGCGGCGAATGAGGTGCGAGCGATGAATGAGATGAATATTTCAACCAGGCGATGAGCGTTGAATAGAGTGGCAAGTGAGACCAGCACCTGATCAGGGAGAGGATCCGGTCAACTAATTATTGTGCTCGATCGAGAAGTCGTTAGCCACGAGAGTCATGCTCGATTATAACTCACTCTCGGGCGAGAGTTTGGAAAGCCGACCAAGAGAATTTAATCCAACAACCGAATGGTACCCAGCAAATGCAAAGTGAACGGAAGAATGTTGAGCGTGCGTATAAACAGAACAAAGCGAAAGCCCGAGTTGTACCGAGCGAGCAATCGAAAAATGTCGAGCGATGTAAAGCGAACGACCAAGCAATGTCGACGGGCGACCGAGAAAATGCCGACCGAATGATCGGGAGAATGTCGAGCTAGTGGAAAGACGACCAGAGAGCGGTGCAAAGCGCGCTACCGAGAAAATACCAACCGATAGATTGAATAGGACAAAGCGAATAGTCGAGCGGTGCCGAGCAAATGCCAAACGCATCGATAGGAAGTGCCGAGCAGGTGACCGAGAGAATGCTGGGTGAGCAGCCGAGTGGTACCAGTGAGTAGTCGAGCGAATGGCCGGTCGATATTGATCGGGTGGCTACGAAGAAGCCAACTGAGCGACCGAAAGAGTGTTGACCGGGCAACAGGGACAATACCGATCAGGTAGAAAGAGGATTGGCTAGCAGAGCCGAGAGCGCGACTGAGAAAATGCCGACCAAGCTGTTGAAGCAATCTAGGTGCCCTAGGTTTTGATGTTTGGGCAAAGGTTTAAGTTAGGTTTATTGTTGTATTTGATATGCATTGTGAGTGTGCAGGATACAGGTACAACAAGGAAAATCCAAGTGTGATCTTGGCAAAGGAGGAAAGTCCAAGAATGAGTCTTGGCGGTGTAAGTCCAAGCATGTAGTCTTGGCAACGTAAGTCCAAGTGTGACTTGACAATGGATGAAGCCCCGGAGGTGAGGAGCCTCTTGGCAAAGGAAAACCCGACAATATGGACAAGGCCGAAGGAAGCTCCAGAAGGCAAGACGTGAAGGATGGGGAGACATCCGAGGGACGCGAGGCTGATGGAGGAGGCTAGAAGGCTAGGTCTAGGTTGGTCGGGCGAGAACGAGTGCTGAGTGAATGTACTCGAGGCAAAATCCTAAAATTAGGGTTTTACTGTAGCGTACTGTAGCAGCACTGTAGCAGCACTGTAGCAGTCGACTGATGATTGTAGCAGTCGACTGATGCACTGTAGCAGAGAGCCGTTGAGATAGCCGTTGGTACCAGTCGACTGGTGCATTGACCAGTCGACTGGTAACGGGCAAATCAGGTTCTGATTTGTTCCAAGCTCTATAAGAAGGAGCTTGGTATGGCCGGCCAAGGTGACGAAATTAGACTTGGTTAAAGCCTAATTAGTAGTCACCAAAGTGCTCAAGAGATCTTTGTGTGCCAAGAGGTCTTGGTTGGAGTTGTGGTGAGGTTTCTCCACCCACAAGGAGGTTGAGCTAGCCGGAGTTTGCCGGGGACTAATCCACCGACGGATTGAGGGATCGTCCACCTTACGGACACGCCGTGGAGTAGGAGCAAGTTATCTCCGAACCACGTACACGCCTTGTGTTAGGGTTTGTGTTTGGTTTGTTGTCTTCTTCCTTCTTGTTTTAGGTTAACTTTCGTATTTGTTAGTTTGCTTTTGTATTCCGCTGTGCACTAACATTATAGGAAGTAAAGTTTTGGGTGAGACGCTATTCACCCCCCCTCTAGCGGACGTCAAGGTCCCAACACAAGCAACTGAGACCATGCAGAGCGGGTGGAAAGAGAACAGGCGAGCAGAGCTAAGCGCGCGACTGAGAAAATGTCGATCGAGCAACAGTGAATTACGACCGGGCGATCAAAAAATATCCACCGAGTGATCGTAAAATGCAATCAGATGACTAAAAAATGCCGACCTGGTAATAGAGACGATATCAAGTTGCACCAAGAGGTCGTTGACGAATAGGAGCGAAACTAATGAGTTGAGTGGGAGTGGATCCCGTGAACGGAGCGGGCATGAATCCCACGAGATCGAAGGCGAACAGGAGTCGAGCCCTTAAGTCGAGCAAGCGCAGAGCTCGTGAATCGAGCGGGAGTGAATTCTGAGAGATCGAAAGGCACAACGTCGATACCCCAAATGGGCACGAAGCCCATCGAAGGCGAATGCAAGAAGGGGCAAAGCCGGGGATCTAAGTGGGCATGAAGCCCGTGAGCCAAGCAGCGAATGAGTCGCTAGTGTTGACTAAGCGACGAGTGAGACATGACCAGTGAGTGCTGGGTAGAGGAGCAAACATGACTGAATAGTCGTTGTGTCCAGCCGAGAGGCCGTTGGTCACGAGTGTTGAGATGTATACTATAAGCCTAGCTTTTGTATGAACATCTGTTTTGAAATATTTTGAAATGAGAATCACTTTGGTCAAATGTTTGTATTTTATATTTATATATATGTCAATGCAGTTGTCTATGTAATTTATATTGTAGATAATATGGTGTGTGGTGCCACATAGAAGATCATGTTATCGGTTTCTTATAAATTATAAATAATAGCTCACAACCAAGATAGATTGAGACAAACCATTGGAACGACTGCAGTGTAATTTGGTATTAGTCTGTCTTGACTATAAAATTACACTAGTACACTATGTGTGTATTAAGCAGGACCGTTTGAGGTTTTTCAATTTATACTGACTACATAAAAAAACAGAACCTCTGTTATTATGGATGTACGTCCTCTTAATCCATATATAATAACAAGCACGTATACTCAGTATTTATTTCTTTAACTTATCAATGGGTGAGATTTATTCGTTAAATCAATATGCCTGATAAGTTGGAAGATAATACTGTTTATATGGTGTGTTGTTGATTATAGAAGGAATCTGTGTCCTAATTATTTAGGCTGATGATGTCCCCTTGAGGAGCTCATAAGGATTATCATGTAAACCCTGCAGATGGACTTAGTCTGACATGATAATAAAGTTGAGTGGTACTACTCTTGGAATCAGATGTTAATTAATTGAGTTGTTAGTAACTCATTTAATTAACGAGCATACGATATCTTAAACACAGGGAGATTAATACACTCATGATAAGAAGGAGTCCATATTGTAATATGGGATTGGTGCGGTAATTCAATAATAACCCTTTAGTGGTATGAGTTATTATTGATGGACTTGAGTTGGGTGTTCGGGCCGAACACAGAAAGCCCAAGCCCATCAGGAGACCTAAACAAATTCCTCCTCTAGGTCCCTGTTGTAGCCTCTATAAAGTCTCGCATCCACCAACAGAATTTGGTTACAAAAAATCAAAGGGAGATTTTTTATAAACAAAATTCGAATATAAAAAATCAAAGGGAGATTTTTTCTAAACAAAATTCGGATACAAAAAATCAAAGGGAGATTTTTTCTAAACAGAATTTGGATATAAAAAATCAAAGGAAGATTTTTTCTAAACAGAATTCTGTTATTTTTCTTTCTTTGTAACCTATGGCAAGGGTTATAAAAAAGGGAGGTGGCGCCCCCTTAACTTTACACAATTCTCTTCCACCCTTGTAAGGGTCGGTGGCAAGCCCCTTCCTCCTTGCTTAGGGCCAGCACCCCCCTTCCTCCATGCTAAGGGTCGGCGCCCCCTCCCCCTTGCTAAGGGCCAAAGCCCCCCTCCTCCTTGCCAAGGGCTGGTGGCCCCTCCTCACTTGGTGGCCGGCGGATTGGAGAAGAGGAAGAAGAAGAGAAGGCACCCCATCCTAGAGCTCCTTTTGGTGGCCGGCGGTTTGGAAACAAAGAAGAGAAGAAGGGTGATTTTTGTCTTGATAAATCATCGCTCACATGATGTCCAAGAAGAGGAGAGGAATACGACAGAAGATTAAAAGGTCTTTGGCTACAAAGGAAAGATACAACTAGTTCTTTAATTCCGCTGCGTAATTAGTTTAGTTTTCTTTGTATCGATCTTGAATACCAACACAAGAGGCCAGTGATCTTGTACTTCGACCAAGGTGTGCTTTGATCTGTCAAGAACTTGCTTGATTGATCAAACACATGTCTGATCGAACATGCGGGTTGTTAGGAAAAGTTCTGCACTTGTACAACTTTTGTACAGGAAAATTTAAACGGATTCCAGCGCCCTTCAACGAGAACCCTACCGGGAGGTTGTTGGTCGCGAGAATATACTCGCTTATAAAATTGAGGTGTTATGTGTTGTTTAAAGAGAGCACTGACACAGTAATTGCACCAAAATAGCAAACATGCAATAAACAGGTAAATAGATGAGTAAGGTTAAGAAATTGGTATCTCCAGTTTAAGTGTCGGCGTGCCGACTGTTTTTAGAAAATTTATTGCCGCCCACGGTGCAGAGGCTCTCCGGAAAAATTCTCCCAAGATCCGACAACCACTCGCGTCGTCCATAGGTGCACTCCAAGACGAACGCCACACTCGGATTCAACCTCAGATCGCGGAACACCAGGCCTCAGAACATGGAAAAACTAAACTCTCAGTGAGGAGGAGAAAGCACAGACAGATAGAGATTGGGAAACCGGGCAGGTGTGCCGCTTCCTCACGCGCAGACCAAACCCAAGCCGCCTGCAAGTGCGAGGCCCACGAGCTGGGAATTTGCACCCCCCCCCTGCGCGCGATGATCGCGTGCGTCGTGCCCAGTTTATGGATTTCCAGCTCGAACCCCCCGAAACCACCTGATTTGGGCTCAACCCGCGCATGCGTATAGGTCCCCTTAACTTTACTAAGTAAGGATGGAAGGGCTCCATATATAAGACCTTCTAACCTTCTTAGCTTAGTAATATGAGACTAAATGCATACACATATGCATTACCAAAAAGAAACAAAAAGAATACTTTGAATTAAAACTCAACATTAGGTGTTTGTTTCTTTTATTTTCCTCCCCGTATTAACCTTTTGTAGAGTAGCACATGATCAACTATCAAGAAATGATCTCTAGAGCAATAATTGGATCTCATTTCGCATAATTGAATAATGGATATTTGAACATTTAGAAGAAGAAAATGGGATTCTCTGGTGGATGTTTTCTCAATGTTGAGGAATTTAGACATTTGCACTCTAGAAGAATTATTTTCCACAATAGAATGGCATGAGCAAGATAAGCCATGAAGAAAGGGGGTTGCATTTGTGCACTCCAAGAAGAGAGAAGTTCCTCCTTGTCATCGGAATCATCATATGCTTTACCATCATCATCTTCATCATCATCCAATACTAACAAAGAATCACATGCAGTGACGAAGAATCACATAAAGCACTCATGGTGAAGAGGACCTTCAAGAACACAAAAATTTGAGAAAGATTGAAATAAGAAGTTACTAAAAGGAATAAAGAGCAAATGTAATCAATTCGAATGGTGAGGGAAGAGTTACACTATCGAAAGGGGAGTTTCATAGCCCAAAAAGTGAGGGAAACTCTTCCTTGCCAAAGCAATTGGTTGATTCAATTACTAGCTTGAAAAAATCATTAGAAAAGACTAAGAAAAAGAGTAAACTTTCATTCTATCAGTGTGCCCCACCTTGAATTCCGTAAGGAGTGCTCTTGCTTGATGCGACTCAATCCAAGTAAATTGATCATCAAATCATTCATTTTATTTAGTTAACACCAGATATCCAACTTAAGCACCATACCCTTCATATTAATTCATGCTTTGAGCTAAGTTTACGATGTGATAATGCCAAAAATATAAAAGTTTTTAGGGTTATTTTTAGTTGTAATTTGACTTGACCCATTCAAATATTTAAAACAACATAAAAAAAAAAAAAAAAAGATAGATCCGCTACCTTAACATTTCCACAATGTCGGACCCATGGATATAGAGAGAGTTTTATATAGGTATACATGTCATAGGCGCATGGTGGAGTAAATCTAAAGTCGTCAGTTCCTGAGATTGAATTGTGGAATAATTTTTAAAATAATTTTTAAATTAAAATAATTTTTTAAGTAAAATAATTTTTAAAATAATTTTTAAGTTAAAATAAATTTTAAGTTAAAATAAATTTTAAGTTAAAATAATTTTTTAAGTTAAAATAATTTTTTTAATCAAAATAATTTTTAAAATAATTTTTAAGTTAAAATAATTTTTGAGTTAAAATAATTTTTTTAATTAGTACACTTAATTTAATATTAACGTTAATTTAGATTTTTATTTTTTTAAAAAAATCATTCAAATTTAATTTTGATTTTCATTTGAATTGAATTGAAATCCTTAGTCATCTCACCCGATCTATGTTTTCAATCAGGGAATTATATAATTTTGTGAGATGAGTTAAGTTCAAATTTAGGGTTTAGTTTAACCTTGTGTTAGATTCAGATTTAGCTTTGGGTCTAACAAACAGATATTTTTTGGATAAACTTCTGGGCTATGGTAAGTCACTTGGACATCATTAGAGTAATCATGCCTTCGACGTTTTCCAAATAGTCCTATCCACTGAATTTAGTACAAAACTTTGGTCTAACTAGTTAGGATCCGTAAGGGGTAGGTTCAGTTAGTTCTACTAAGCCAAATACGCCAGGTCAAAGTCATATCTTCCTAGACATGCATAGACAGAACTTCCCTAACCTACTATCATCCAAAACTTCACCAGTACCGTAGGTCAAGTTAAACTTTTGTCCATTTTTAAGCTAATCCTAATTACTCTACCGGGTAGGTTATTTTTGGAGGTGTCAATTAGTTTGGAGTCTCCCCCAGAATTATTGATCTGGATTAAATTTTAGTTCTGGGTTTATGTCGATTATTTTTATAATTGTAATGAATTTGATGATAGTTTGGGTTTGATTTGGTTTTAGTTATTTCTATTATTTGATTTTGGTTTAGTTGATTTAGTTTTATAGTTAGGATTCTGAATTGGGTTATTTGATTTCACATAATATACTTTATTTTTAGGTATATAGTATTGGTTAATTCCTACTTGCATGGTTAGACATGCTTTTGGATCCCAAACTTTAGTTTGTGTTTTGTTTTGAGTTACAAGTGATTTATTTGTTGAGCTGTACTTGTATCTAAGCCCAGATTTGTTGTATACTACTTTTTGATTATTTAATATTAGATCTAAATTTTTGGATCTAGTTGTGAAATCTTCTAACAACCTTTTAAGTTTGTTAATTTCAATTTTTAGTATTGAATTTTCCTCCTCAAGTTTTACAACTTGATTTGGATTAGATTTTTCAATTTATTCCTTAAGGTGTTGGTTTTCCTCAAAGAGCATTTTATTTTGATTTTCGTGTTCGGTTAATTTTCTATTTAAGCATGCAATTACTTTAAAGAACTTTTTGCTTAAATTAAAATATATCTCAGCGGAACTTTCGGAAATGAGTATGAACTCGTGGCTTGATTCGGGTTCGGACTCATCTGTTGATGCGGTTAGTATTAACGGTCTAACTCAAATTTTGATGAATGACAAAATAGGTTAAGTTAGTTTCATTTGTGTTCTAAATACTTTGATCAAGTGTGCAGGAGAAGTTCAGATAGGTCGACGGGCCGACCGGATAGTTGGCACGAAGTCCAGACGGGTCGAAGAGCTGACCGGACCTTTGGCACGAAGTCCAGCTAGATCGATGGGCTGATCGGATAGCTGACACGAAGTCCAGATGGGTCGACGGGACGTCTGACGGGTAAGTTGAGGTAAGTCACTGGAGGGGAGTGACTGTGAGGACGCGTTCCCGAAAAGGGAACTTAGGCGCCGATCTAACTTAGAACCATTTCAGAACTCTAAGTTGAGATCTTGACTAGATTCCGGTCTTGATGAGACGAAATCTAATTACTACACTATCCTTTTTATGACTATGCTGTGCTAATACTTTGTTTTGCAAGGTAGTTTGCATTTTGCCTCGGACTAACTCTTTTATGCAAGTAGCTGGTAAAGTGGAGGTCCGGGCACCTGGAAGTGCAAACTTATCCCCTTATCGCTTCACCACGTGGAGCTCGCCGGTATGCTGGGCTACGTCACACTCCAGGCGCCCCAAGCCTCCTATATAAGGAGGGTGAAACCCTGGAGCAAAGAACAATGAACAACAAGATCTTCCAACACTTGCTCTGTCGTGCTGTGCTCCTGCAACGCTGCGAAGCTCCTCCGACAACGCGCTTCTTTTTCATTCATTATTGTTGTTAGTATTTATCCTTTAAAGCAATTGTACTTTCACTTGTAATATTTTGAATTGTTAGTGGATTGCCCAACGAAAGCACTCAACGAGTGCGGGCCTTGGAGTAGGAGTCAACGAAGGCTCCAAACCAAGTAAATTGGTTTTGTGTTAGCGTTGTTGTGTTCTTGTTTTTCCGCTGCGTACTTACTAAATTTTTTAAATCACTATTCACCCCCCTCTAGCGAATTCTCATGATCCAACATCATCTTCTGATTTGTCCTCTGAATCTGATTCGCGGACCATCAGCGCGAGGTAGCTTTGGTGCTTCTGATCTTCGGCTTTTGATTCCTCTGAAGAGATTCGTCCCACGCTGCTTTGAGTGCCTTCTTTTTGGTTGTCTTGGTTTTGTCATTCTTCAACTTTGGGTACTCATTCTTGTAGTGACCCTTCTTGTTGCATTCAAAATAGGTCACATTCTTTGGTTTGGTAGTGGAGTTGATCTTTTGTAGGACATTTTTGCTGAAGTTTTTCTTCCTCCTGGTGAATATTTTTCTTACCAAGGTCATTAGGTGTTCTTCATTTTCTGAGTCTTGGTCAGACTCACCTTCAGATTCAGGCTTGGTTCTTGACTTTTCCTTGGAAGAACCTGCAAAAAGAGCAACACCTTTCTCGGTTCTGGCGTTAGTTTTTTCGTGTAGCTCAAGTTCACAAAATAGTTCATCTAACTTTATTTTGAAAGATTCTTCGAAATTTTGTAGGCATCTACAATGGATGCCCACAATGCATTATGAGGAAATGCGTTTAAAGCATACCTTATTAGGTCGCAGTTCTCCATTTGGCCGATGGTGTGAAGTGTTGGACCCCGTGGTTGTTTTGATGTGATCAATCAAGTTTAGGTTAGGTCCTATTTGTCTGATCTCTGTGTCTAAGTGTGCAGGAGCTTAGGAGCGCAGGAAGTCGAGCAGAAGACACAACTAGCGAGAAGGACGGCACGGGAAGGGAGCTGACGGGCTCAGTATGTCAGAAGGACGAGAGAGCTGCGGAAGAGTACACCGGTGGGCGAGAAGAACGTGCGCGGCGAGCGCAGGAAGTCGAGCAGAAGACGCAGCTAGCGAGAAGGACGGCACGGGAAGGGAGCTGACGGGCTCGGTGCGTCCGAAGGACGAGAGAGCTGCGGAAGAGTACACGGTGGGCGAGAAGAACGTGCGCGGCGTTTGAGGGACGTAAAGCCGGGACGGAAGACTACTCGAGGAGAAGGCCAGGAACTGGGTTCGGGTGAGCCCTATTCCGGATGGCCGAAATCACCCAAGTGAGCAGAACCAAAGCAAGTCAACCGGGATGTTGACTTGACAAGTGTTCGGTCGATCGAACGCCCTTATTGGTCGACCGAATCCCTATCATCAGAAAGCCAGCTGTTGGTGACACGTCAGAAGCCATGACAAGTAGCCAGCCGTTGGTGAAGTGATCGGTTGACTGAACCTTCTGATCGGTCGACTGAACAGAAGATAATTAGAGACTTGGTTAAGCGATTTGATCGGGTCAGATCGAGTAGAGACCGTTGGCTGATCGGTCGACCGAACATAAGGATCGGTCGACCGAACCTAAGCTCGATCCACAGAGCCTGCATCCAGACGGAAAGATGGGAAAGTTCATCAGGTTCAGTCAACCGAACCTAGGGATCGGTCGATCGATCCCTCTCGAGTCAAAGCCTGATCCCGAAGATCAGGTGATCTGGATGAGTGTTGGAACCCCTATATAAAGGGGTCTCGAACAGCTATTCGAGAATCAACTCTGTACTTTCATTCTTAGCAACTTCTATGCTCTCAAAGTGTAAAAGGCTTCTCCGCCTTTAGAGAATGAGACATTTCTAGTGCGCTTTCCAACCGCCTTGGATTAACAACCGTCTCGGTTGTATCCAAGTTAAATAGCTGAGTCATCTCTCTTTTTGTTTCTGTTATTTAATTTAATTACTCTTGTTGCTTTTATTTTTGAGTTGAAGTTCTTTGAAGAGGGTATACTCTTTGATTACAGGCAATTTACCCCATCTTGCCGGCCCCGCTGCACCAACAAGTAGTATCAGAGCCCAATAGCCTCAGAAGGACTAACCGCCATCTGAAGCACAAAGATCAAGACAATGGCCGGCGCGAACATTCATCCCCCAAAGTTCGACGGAGATTTCGCTACATGGAAGCGAAAAATGGAGGTATGCTTTAAAACGAATTTTGACATTCTTATTACAATGAAATATGGTTTTACAACTCCAAAAGACAAAGAAGAATACCAATAGACGAAGAAGGAGCAGGCTGATTTCGTGGCTAACGGAAAGGCTGAGTTTCACTTGCTCAGCGTTCTTCCACCCCAGGAGGTAAGTCGGATCGGAAGCTACGATTCTGCAAAAGACCTCTGGGAGAAATTCCTAAAGCTCCACGAAGGTACCTCAGAAGCAAAGCTAGCAAGACGCGACATCCTTCGGACACAACTAACGAATCTCCGGATGAACACCGGCGAGAAGGTAGCGCAACTCCAAGCGAGAATCAAGGAGTTGATTACGCAACTAACGAATCTCGGTGAATCAGTAACAAACCAAGATTTCATCTGATATGCGCTCAACGCCTTCCCCTAAACTCCAGACTGGGCGTTCTTAGTAGATGTATACTATATCTCTAAGAACTTTGAGGTAAGTAGTCTAGAAAATTTATTTTCAACATTCGAAGTTCACGAGTCTCGACTTGCAGAGAAACCAGTAGAGAAGTCGAACCTCAACATTGCCCTACAAGTCGAAAAGGACGATCTCGACTCCGAAGCATCGATCGACGAATACGAAGCGACCCTACTGGTAAGATGTTTTAATAAATTTCTTAAATCTAATGAATTTAAATCACAGTCGAGGAAGCATCAACGTAATAAAAGGACGGTCCGATGCTACAACTGCAACAAGGAAGGACACATCAAGGATGACTGCCCCAAACTGAAGAAAAAGAACAAGGAGAAGCCTAAAAAATCGACGTCCTCTACACACAAGAGCCTGAAGGCTACATGGGATGATTCTTCATCCTCCGAGTCAGAAGCCGAAGCTTTCTCGGGACTAGCACTGGTGGCCAACCATCTCTTTGAAGATGACTCGAACTCATAGATTAGCATTGATCAAAGGGGAGAATCAGAAGAAGAAAGCTACGATGAAGGGGGAGCATCACCAAGTGAGGTAAGTAAGGTACGTGATCTTACTTCTTCTCAGTCTTTTAAGTTTATCAAAGTACTTACTAAAGACTTAGTCAAATCAGAAAAAGAAATTGCCAATTTAAAAACAATGTTAGAAAATTTAAATTTAGAAAATGAGAAATTAAATTTGGAAATTGAAAAATTGAAAACTGAAAATGCATGTTTAAAAACTAATGCTTTTCAAAAATAAAAAATTAATGTTTATGGAAAATTAAACTGGTATATAAGAAAACATCAGGGTCAACTTAGAAGAATACCTAAAAGATATGTACCCCCTAAGTTTTTGACCAACCTTGTAGGAAGGAACCTTTACTGGGTTCCAAAATCTTTGCTAGTTTAAAATTTTCTTTTAAAAGCTTACAGTGAGAAAATTAAACAATGAGTTTCTTTATAGAAGATTTGTCTAAGGAAGTGGTTGTTGCTCTAATAATCAAGAAGACCTAGTGCCTCGCCACTACCTGGAAGCTGAAGTATCGAAATAAAATGTTTAATTAACTTTCTGATAAAAAACATTAAAATCAGAATAATATAATGCTTTAAAAAGTTACTTAAATATTTTAAAAATCATTTTTGGAAATGCTGCACTTGGATTGTGAAAAATATTTCTTTGTACTTAGAAAATTTCTTTTAACAATACTTAGAAAACGTTTTAAATTAACTTAGATTTTTTAAAAAAATGTTTTTGTACCCCGTTTTTGCTGTGATCAAAGGGGGAGAGATAGGAGAGATAGCACATGTCATGTTAAGGGGGAGTTAGGGATATTTTTTAAAATTATGTTTGAACTTTTTTAAACAATTGGCACTAAAATTTGATGTTGCAATTTATACTGATTGCAAATTTATGCTTATAATGTTAGTCTAGTAATTTTCTTTAAATTTCTATTTGTTTGTTTTACCTTAACTTAAACTTGGGTTGATGCACATCAAAAAGGGGGAGATTATTGGACCCCGTGGTTGTTTTGATGTGATCAACCAAGTTTAGGTTAGGTCCTGTTTGTCTGATCCCTGTATCTAAGTGTGCAGGGGCTTAGGAGCGCAGGAAGTCGAGCAGAAGACGTAGCTAGCGAGAAGGACGACACGGGAAGGGAGCTTACGGGCTCGGTGCGTCCGAAGGACGAGAGAGTTGCGGAAGAGTACACCGGTGGGCAAGAAGAACGTGCACGACGTTCGAGGGACATAAAGCCGGGATGGAAGACTGCTCGAGGAGAAGGCTGGGAACTGGGTTCGGGTGAACTCTATTCCGGATGGCCGAAATCACCCAAGTGAGCAGAACTAGAGTAAGTCAACCGGGACATTGACTTGACAAGTGTTCGGTCGATCGAACACCCTTATCGGTCGACCGAACCCCTATCATCAGAAAGCCAGCTGTTGGTGACACGTCAGAAGCCACGACAAGTAGCCAGTCGTTGGTGAAGTGATCGGTCGATCGAACCTTGTGATCGGTCGACCGAATAGAAGATAATAAGAGACTTGGTCGAGTGATTTGATCGGGTCAGATCGAGTAGAGATCGTTGGCTGATCGGTCGACCGAACACAAGGATTGGTCGACCGAACCTAAGCTCGATCCATAGAGCCTGCATTCAGACGGAAAGCTAGGAAAGTTCATTAGGTTCACTCGACCGAACCTGGGGATCAGTCGATCGATCCCTCTCGAGTCAAAGTCTGATCCCGAAGATCAGGTGATCTGGATGAGTGTTGGAACCCCTATATAAAGGGGTCTCGAACAGCTATTCGAGAATCAACTCTGTACTTTCATTCTTAGCAACTTCTGTGCTCTCAAAGTGTAAAAGGCTTCTCCGCCTTCAGAGAAGGAGACATTTCTAGTGCACTTTCCAACCGTCTTGGATTAACAACCGTCTCGGTTGTAATCAAGTCAAATAGCTGAGTCATCTCTCTTTTTGTTTCTGTTATTTAATTTAATTAATCTTGTTGCTTTTATTTTTGAGTTGAAGTTCTTTGAAGAGGGTATACTCTTTGATTGCAGGCAATTCACCCCCCTCTTGCCGGCCCCACTGCACCAACATGTGAAGCCCGTTGAGGATGTTTTTTATCCTCGCGTGGAGTTGACTCGTCGATTCTCCTTCTTGTATTTTTATATTAAATAACTTATTTAAATAAAGATATCTTTTAGTTACCTTATCGTCATTGGTTCCATCGTGCAGTTCGATGAGCTTGTCCCATAGTTCCTTCGCATTTCCATGTGGTTCAGTTCTTCCTTCGTTAGCCTGTATTGTAGTGTGTTGAGGGCTTTGAAGTCCGTTTGAGCTTTCTTCTTCATCTCTGGGTTCCAATGTTCTGGGTCCATTGGATTTCTAGAGTTGTCGACTGGAACCTTGTAGCCTCTGGTGATGCTGAACCACTGGTCGAAGTCGGTCTTTAGATAGACCTCCATTCGCTTCTTCCAGTACGAGAAGTCGTCATCGTTGAATAAGGGAGGACAGACGGTGCTGAATCCCTCGATTTGGGTCATAACTCTTGCACACAAAGAAACAAAGAAGAGGATCTCAATACTTGGTCTTGGATTTAGCAGTGTGGGAGAAAAAGTAAAAATTTAAAACTGAATTGGTGTTGAACCAGTTCAGTTTGAATTGCTACGAAAGAAATGTTTTCAAAGATATAATGATACTAATTTGGATTATGTCGAAAAATGAAAAATGAGAAAAGAGACTTTTAACTTTTACCCCCTTTGCTTGATTGCTGGTTGCACCAAATCAAAGCGGTACCTACTCTGATACCACTTTTTTGGATCATGACGCACGTGAGAGGGGGGGGGGGTGAATCGCGTGGTTTTCAAAATGCTTCTTTTTTGGTTTTTGAAAACATGAGTACACAGCGGAAAGTAAGAATTCAAAGATTAAGAACACGAGAAGAACACAAGCGATTTTTTACTTGGTTCGGAGCCTTCGATGACTCCTACTCCAAGGCCCAAGTCCAGCAGACCTATCGATGGGCAATTCATTAAAAACCTCTTCCAGTACCCCCGGAAGAGAGAATTGAGTACAAGAAAAGTTAGGCAAAGTGCAACACACTGCACTTATCCTTTAATAGTAAGTAAGTATAATAACAAGATTTACCAACACTGTTTAGGAATCAAAATGAGGCACTTTGTGTTGATGTCTGTCTACTGGGCGCGATCGGAACTTCTTGGAGTAGTCGTCGGGCTCAGCAGCTTCACAGTAGAGTTGCAGTAAGAATCGAGAGCAATCGGAAGCTTCATTGCACGTGTAGTAGCTTGTGTATTGTTGTTATATCAATGCACAATCGAGATTGCCTTATAAAAGGCTTGGAGGGCGCCTTCCATAAGCATGGAAGGTGTCTCCAATGAGGCAAAATCAATCTCGATCACTTTGGTTCTTATCCAAGACTTCGGCCAAAATTTATCTAGCGAAAGGCGCCTTCCATAGTCATGGAAGGCGCCTTCTATGAACAATACCGAGGCGTCCATAGCCATGGAAGGCTCCTTCAGGTACTGTTCACCCGAAGGAAGATTTGCTTTCTTGCCCTGCAAACATGTGTTAATCCAAATAACCTGCAAGACAAGTGTTAGCACAAACATAGACAAATAATAATAAAAAGAGTAATTAGTTTCTGTCCTCTCATGACCAGGAACTAGTCAAGGTCTCAGCTTAGGGATCCCAAATATACCTAAACTTGATCGACATCTACTGTCTCTCAACTGGGATGCGTCTTCACAGTCACTCTCCTCCAGTGACTTACCTTTACTTACCTTTTGCCAGATATCCGGTCAGCCCGTCGACCAGTTTGGACTTCGTGCCAGCTATCTGGTCAGCCCGTTAACCTAGCTGGACTTTGTGCTAGCTATCCGATCAGCCCGTCGACCTAGCTGGACTTCATGCCAACTATCCGGTTGGCCCGTCGACCTAGCTAGACTTTGTGCCAGCTATCCGGTCGGTCCGTCAACCTAGCTAGACTTCGTGCCAGCTATCCAGTCAGCCCGTCGATCTAGCTGGACTTCGTGCCAGCTATCCGGTCGGCCCATCGACCTAGCTGGACTTTGTACCAGCTATCCGATCGGCCCGTTGACCTAGCTGGATTTCTCCTTCACACTTAGATTGTTAGATTATAATGAACCTAACTTAACTTACTTTATCATTCATCAAAACCTGAGTTAGATCGTTAGTACTAACCACACCCAACAAATCTAACACTCTTTTAGAGTGTGTTTTAGGTCCTTTCATTCCCTTTATCGATGATCTCTAAAGAACGTTCATGTCAACTTGCTTGTTGACCGGTGGTTTGACCATCTACAATATTTGGCTGGAACACATACCATTTAAAACATCATGAGTTATACTCAACATGGCTTATTGTATGATGCTTAGCTCCTCATAACACATTTACTCCCACTCGTTCATCGTAAGTATTATTAGTTTAAAGCTAAAGCCACATGAAATATCAAATACCTTTAGGGTGCATTTGGTTCAAGGTTATCATGCATGATCTTGGTTATGGGAAATAAAATATAACCAAATATTATTTGATTCAATCTTAGATAATGCAATAAAAACATGTTTATTTGAAGATTTTAGTATATAACTTAGTACAAAGAATTATATGAGTCGCCGAATCGACTAATAAAATAAAATAAAATTTATTATTATTATTATTATTATTATTAATAATGGATATATATATAAATATATAAATTCAGATAATATTTTAAATTTTTATTATTATTTTAGATTTTTTTTTTGGAGATAATTTGTTGGCTTTAGATTAAATTTATTAGTTTATCTCAACTATAGTTAGAAGTTGATTGATTAAATTAACTAAAGTTTTAATAAAAATAGCTAAGTTAAAAAAACCTAATAAAAAAAACATGCCCGCGAGATCGTCCCCCACACACACCACTGACCGAACGCTATCTGCCCAGCCTTCTGACGAGCTACCTGCCACCTTTGGCTCTCCGCAAGTAGCGTTCAATGGGCGACGTACATGAGCTTTTTGTTGGAACGACGGAGACGCCGAGCTGACACGGCTTGATGGACGTCCTATTCACAAGATCAATGAGCTGCCTACCACCTTCGGTTGAATGTTGCTCGCTGAGCCTCCTACCACCTCGGGCCCTCGGTGAGCGGCATTCGATGGATTGCGTTCGACGGGCGGTGTGCATGAGCCTTTCGCTTGAACGACTGCAATAATGAGCTGGCACCACTTATCGGACATCCTGTTCACGGGACCAGTGAGCTGCCTGCCACCTTCGAGCCCCAACGAGTCTTCTGCAAGAAGGAACGGTGATGACGCTAGATTTTTAATAACCCTAGAATTGAGAAACATCTCAAAAATTCGAGGTAATTGCATTCCAAGTTGAATTCTCGAATTGTTGACATTTGTTGATGGTGTCAAGCATGCAAGATTACTCGGTAATTATTGATTATCTAAATCAAATAAGATTTTGGTTGATAATCTTGAATGGATAATCAAAGTTAACAACAATAATCCTTAGTCAAACGCATCCTTAAGGCTAGCAATGACGACACCTCTGGCTCGTTCTAAAGCTCCCCATATACAAACAAGGAAATTAGAGAAATTAGATGATTAATTGGGAAAAAAAAACCAATGAATATGTTCCCCCGAGATGCCTAGTTGATTAGAATTAAGGTGGCATACTTGATACAATGGGCAAAAGATCAATTCTCGACAAATACATATTCTAAGGGAAAAAACCTCTTCCTACTCCTAGTCAAATCTCTTTATATAATCTGGGGACGGAGTGACGGAGTGTAATCTAGTAAGTCCTTTCATATAATCTAATCATCTTTTACAAGTTTAAATAGGGATGAACATTTAGTTAATTAAGTCTATAAATTAATTAAAAATTGATTTAATTTTGACTAACTGAATCGGTTACTTAGGTTAACATCGAATTAACTAAATTTATTTTAAAATTTAATAATATATATATATATAACTAAATTTATTTTAAAATTTAATAATATATATATATTCACGTCAAGTCAGAAATTTTAATATTTGGTGCGAACCTGATTAATTGAATGTTAAATTAATAAATCAGGCCCGGCTCATTCAAGAAGCCGAACCGAAGCCGCCGTCTTTGCGTCAAAACATCAAACACCTTCGAGGTTCACAAGTCACACGTCATAACAATGCTCTCTCTTGCCCGGAAGCTCTCCCCATCCCTCAACAAGCGGCCGCCGTTCCCTCTCGCTCACTTCCGCTACTTCTATGCTTCTCCAAGCCCTTCAACTTCCACTTCCTCCTCCTCCTCCCCTTCCTTCCTTCTTCACCGAAGCCACCACGCTTCTTTTCTCCCCTTATTCTTTCCCTTCCACCGCCCCTCCTCCTCCGCCGCCCATCAACTTCCTCCCCTCTCCGCCCTCCGAGGCGGATGCTATCATGAGGGAGACGACGATGTCGACCGACCCCCTCCTCACCTCCTCCCGCTCTGCCCCGGGTGCGGCGTCCACATGCAGTCCTCTGACCCCGCCCTCCCCGGCTTCTTCACCGCACCCTCCGCTAAGTCCCCGGACTACCGAGCCCCCATTGATCGCGCTCGTCCCTTGGGTTCTGACGACACCTCTCTGTCGCTCTTCCTCAAATCCGGCCATCTCATGCCGAAGGAGGATCCCCTTGGCCCCGATCAGCCTTCTCGGCCTCTGGTCTGCACCCGCTGTCACTCCCTTCGCCATTACGGCCGCGTCAAGAACCCCTCCTCCGAGAACCTCCTCCCCGACTTCGACTTCGACCACATGGTCGGCCCCAAGATGGTCTCCCCAGCCGGCGCTCGCTCCGTCGTTCTCATGGTCGTTGATGCGGCCGATTTCGACGGCTCCTTCCCCCGAAAGGTCGCCCGGCTGATTTCCTCCTCCATCGAGAAGAATTCCAGGGCCTGGAAGGAGGGAAAACCCGGGAACATTCCAAGGGCAGTGCTCGCCGTGACCAAGATTGACCTCCTCCCTTCTTCCATATCTCCAAATGCGTTGGAGGACTGGGTCAGGAAGAGGGCCAGAGTTGGTGGAGTTAGCAAGTTGACGGCAGTGCACCTGGTGAGTGCGGTCAGGAATTGGGGCGTCCGGAACCTCGTTGACCGTGTGAGGGACCTCGTCGGGGTGCGCGGCAATGTTTGGGTAGTAGGGGCTCAGAACGCTGGCAAATCTACGTTGATCAACTCAATGGCGAGATGCGTTGGGGACAAAGTGAGCCACTTGACAGAAGCTCCTGTGCCGGGCACTACTTTAGGGATCATTAGAATGGAAGGAATTCTCAACGGGAAGGCTAAACTGTTTGACACACCTGGTATACTGCACCCTTACCAGATCACAACGAGGCTGACACAGGAAGAGCAGAAACTTGCCCATATGAGCAAAGAACTGAAACCTAGGACATACAGAATCAAGGTTTGTGATGTTAATTATATTCTCATGTCCATTTACTTAATGGAAGTAAAGATACTAGATTGTTTCATTTTTTACATGCTACTTACATATTCTTGTTGTGAGACTTTGAAGAAGAAGAAGAAAAGAAAACATTTTGGTTGTTGAACTTACCTGCAATAAAACAATCTGATACAGTAAAGTATCTGATTAGTTATCATATCAATTGTTCGCATCATGAATGTTTGAGAGCTTAAGAAAAGGACATTAGGCTAGAGACCTGAATTTAGATAGTGTTGGAAAGGGCACAACAATTAAATTTTATGAAAGTGGTTATTGAAAGTCTAAGTTGGTGTATTTTCACTAGAATCACAATGTCAGTGGGCAATACGTTAGAAGGTCATCTTGCTCATTAGAGTTTTGTGATCCATGCGCCTACAAATGGCTTCTTAATTTGCTTTTCGTGCCTAGTGAGGGATACTTGTAAATAGCTTGAAATTGTTTGTAAGAAAGCTAAAACAGAGCAAATATGATCTCAAACTACATTGTCTTGTTATCCAGGAATGGTTGGATTAGTTTGAAGTAGAAATGGTTAATATGCTACAACTACAACAGAGTGTGACACATGCTATTTAGGATTAACTGCCATAAATTCCTATACAATGCTGCATAACTGATGATATGTAGATATTTGAAATTATTTTTAGCTATGTTAAATAAAGTTTTCTCTAGTCTTCCTCTATCCATGACACATTCAATAGGTGAGACCAATGCGGTAATTGGCCAGATTGTGAACTTCACTTTTGTTACTCCTGAAAAAAGAGAATTAC
The DNA here is from genome assembly GCF_018446385.1 of Zingiber officinale. Taxonomy (NCBI): domain Eukaryota; kingdom Viridiplantae; phylum Streptophyta; class Magnoliopsida; order Zingiberales; family Zingiberaceae; genus Zingiber; species Zingiber officinale. Next base: position 133,726,247 of record NC_055995.1, read on the forward strand.
AAGCAATTTCAAAATTATTTGGTGTTGAGAAATAGGATTATTATTAGTATATTAATGTTTAATGGGTTTGTGATGAAAAGTAATCACTATGATGTTTTTTTTTCTGGAATTCTCAATTATTATCAATCCTAGGAAGTGAGCCTGAGAGATCCAATATCTGTTGTTAGAGTTAACACTTGCTTTGCAGGAAATAGCTACTAATAAGTGCCTAGAACTTCATATTCTGATAAAAATGGAACTTCCCTCATGTTGTGATTATATTATTTTGAATGTTTACTTTCATTTTAAATGTTCTCTGCTAAAAGCTTGAAAGATAGTTAAAATGGACTAAATTGATGTGATTCTTCCTATATATGATGAGTAGTCTTCCTGCAACTAAATAATCAATCAAGAATTTACCTCCGCAAAATTCCACCATGGAAGGTGCCAAAGGATACTCCACCTTAAGAGAATCTGTTAGTTGCGAACTTGCTATTCAATTTGTAGATTTGGATGAGTTTTAAGGTGAACCATATTAATAATTAGGTTTCGTTGGCTTCACGAGGATGATACGAATTCTTTGTTTCTATTTTCACAGGAGAACTAATACTCAATGTGGATAAATATCCATTTGTATTTGTGAATATATGATGCAAATCTGGTTAGTTTTTTTTTGTTGATTTTACAAGTACTCATGGTATGAAGTCGAGTTGCTTGTTTTTAATGGAAGCGTAGGCTTATTGAATTGAAATCTGCGTGATTCTCGATAACATTTATAGCTTGTCTGAGGGTGAAATTTGTGTTCCTAATTTGTGAGAAAATGGATGTTGTCTTTTGTTGTCCACACTGTTTAGACTAATGGACATATTTCATCTAGTTTTATTGTTTTGTACTGATTCTTCCAGCTTCTGCATTATTAAATTCTTATAATTAATCTTATCGACCTACTTCAAAAACAGCCTCAACATTCTGTTCATATTGGTGGCCTTGTGCGGGTAGACATCGAGAAATCATCTGTTGATTCTATCTATCTCACTGTGTGGGCTTCGCCACTTGTTCCTCTTCATATGGGCAAGACAGAGAATGCAGCCATACTGATAGAAACCCACTTCGGTCAACAGCTACAGGTACGGGAAAAAATATCATCATTGATTGCGTGTTTGTGGATATTATGGTATCGTACATTTTTCCTGCAGCCTCCTATAGGTGACAAGCGCGTCCAGGAACTCGGTAAATGGGTGAGAAAGGAATTTAATGTTACTGGGGAAAGTTGGGATAGAAGTTCTGTCGATATTGCAGTTGCTGGTCTTGGCTGGTGTGCTATTGGGCTGAAAGGCGAGGCATTGCTGGGCATTTGGACATACGATGGGATCGATGTGTTACAGCGTAGCTCATTGATCGCGGAAAGAGCAACAATATTTGAAGAAGCAGGATTTACTCATTCAAAGATTGTTTTCAAGGCAGACAGTGAGGCTAATAAACTGAAGCACAGGAAATTAGAGAAGAAATTGACTGGATCTGCTGCGGCAACTGGAACGCTGGATGAAGCAATCCGTATGTGATTATCGTTAAACTGGAATCACTAAGAATTTTTCAAGTTAAATGGATGTCAATGGTGGTTTTTGGGCGAGCCATAAGCGCAACTAGAAAAAGAGTTGTAGTGTGATTAATGTTGCGTTTGTAAACTTTTTCGACGTGCATTATTTACAGTAATCCTATTTTGTCCAAATGAGATGACGGTTTTATCTTAAATAGGATGGTAAACGCGTGATTATGGATTTATGGTTTTCCAAATGAGCCCACCTGGGCGAGCCCCATGTCTGGATGAGAAAAGGGGAGGATTAATGTTAAATTCAAGTAATTGTTTAATAAATGGATTGATTAAATTATTATATTAATAATAGAGGAACACATTGTAGGGTTCGATTATAAAATCTTGATAAGGATAAGTAAATGTTTCCAAATGAGTCTACCTGGACGTTTTCCGTTGGATAAATTTTGATCGAAATCTTGGATAAGCACCGAAGTGATCGGGATTGATTTTGTCTCATTGGAGGCACCTTCCATACTTATGGAAAGTGCCCTCCAAGTCTTTTATAAGGTAAGCTCGAATGTGCATTGATATAACAAAAATACACAAGTTACTACACGTGCATTGAAGCTTCTGATTGCTCCCGATTCTTACTGCAACTATACTGTGAAGTTGCTGAGCCCAACGACTGCTCCGAGAAGTTCTGATCGCGCCCGGCAAACAGAGATCAACACAAAGTGACTCATTTCGATTCCTAAACATTGTTAGTAAAATCTTGTTATTATACTTATTATTAAATGACAAGTGCAGTGTGTTGCATTTGACCTAACTTTTCTTTTACTCAATTCTCTCTTTCGGGGGTACCCGAAGAGATTTTTAGTGAATTGTCCATCGATAGGTCCACGGGACCTGAGCCTTGGAGTAGGAGTCGCCGAAGGTTCCGAATCACGTAAAAACCGCTTGTGTTCTTCTCGTGTTCTTAATTTTTGAATTCTTACTTTCCGCTACATACTCGTGTTTTTAAAACCCAAAAAAAGAAGCATTTTGAAAACCACGCGATTCCCCCCCCCCCCCCCCCCTCCCCTCTCACGTGCATCACGATCTAACAAGTGGTATCAGAGTACGTACCGTTCTGATTTGGTGCAACCGCCAATCAGGCAAAGGGGGTGAAAGTTTTTTTTTTTCTCTTTTCTCATTTTTCATTTTTCGACATAATCCAAATTGGTATCATTATCTCTTTGGAAACATTTCTTTCGTAGCAATTCAAACTGAACTGGTTCAACACCAATTCAATTTTAATTTTTACTTTTTCTCCCACACTGCTAAATCCAAGACCAAGTCTTGAGATCTTCTTCTTTGTTTCTTTGTGTGCAAGAGTTATGGCCCAAATCGTGGGATTCAGCACCATCCGTCCTTCCCTATTCAACAGTGACGACTTCCCGTACTGGAAGAAGCGAATAAAGGTCTATCTAAAGACCGACTTCGACCAGTGGTTCAGTGTCATCAGAGGCTACAAGGCTCCAGTCACAACTCTGGAAATCCAATGGACCCAAAACATTGGAACCCAGAGATAAAGAAGAAAGCTCAGACGGACTTCAAAGCCCTCAACACACTACAATGTGGGCTAACGAAGGAAGAGCTGAACCGAGGGGTCCCACACGAAAATGCGAAGGAACTATGGGATAAGCTCATCGAACTGCATGAAGAAACCAACGACGCTAAGGTAACTAAAAGAGATATTTATTTAAATAAGTTATTTAATATAAAATACAGGAAGGAGAATCGGCGAGTCAACTCCACGCGAGGATAAAAGACATCCTTAACGGGTTTCATACCATCGGCCACCAAATGGAAACCCGCGACCTAATAAGGTATGCTTTAAACGCATTTCCTCGGGATGCATTATGGGCATTCATCGTGGATGCCTACAAAATTTTGAAGAATCTTTCAAAGTTAAAGTTAGATGAACTATTTTGTAAACTTGAGATACACGAACAAACTAACGCCAGAACCGAAAAAGGTATTGCTCTTTTTGCAAGTTCCTCCAAGGAAAAGTCAAGAACCAAGCCTGAATCTGAAGGTGAGTCTGACCAAGACTCAGAAGACGAAAAACACCTGGTGACCTTGGTAAGAAAAATGTTCACCAGGAGGAAGAAAAATTTCAGCAAAAATGACCTGCAGAAAATCAACTCCACTACCGAACCAAAGAATGTGACCTGTTTCGGATGCAACAAGAAAGGTCACTACAAGAACGAGTGCCCAAAGTTGAAGAATGGCAAAACCAAGACAACCAAAAAGAAGGCACTCAAAGCAACATGGGGTGAATCATCTTCAAAGGAATCAGAAGTCAAAGATTAGAAGCACTGAAGCTACCTCGCGCTGATGGCCCACAAATCAGATTCAGAGGACGAATCGGAAGACGAGTCCGAACCCAAATCAAGCCACGAGTCCATACTCGTTTCCGAAGGTTCCGATGAGATATATTTTAATCTAGGCAAAAAGTTCTTTAAAGTAATTGCATGCTTAAATAGAAAATTAACCGAACACAAAAATCAAAATAAAATGCTCTGTAAGGAAAACTAACATCTCAAGGAACAAATTGAAAAATCTAATCTAAATCAAGTCGTAAAACTTGAGGAGGAAAATTCAACACTAAAAATTGAAATTAACAAACTTAAAAGGTTGTTAGAAGATTTCACAACTAGATTAAAAATTTTGGATCTAATATTAAATAATCAAAAAGTAGTATACAACAAATCTGAGCTTAGATACAAGTCTAGATCAACAAATAAATCATTTATGTCACTTATAACTCAAAACAAAACACAAACTAAAGCTTGAGTCCCAAAAGCGTGTCTAACCACGTAAGTAGGAATTAACCAATACTATATACCTAAAAATAAAGAATATTATGTAAAATCAAATGACCCAATTCAGAATCCAAACAATAAAATTAAATCAACTAAACCAAAATCAAATAATAAAAATAACTATAGAACCAAATGAAACCCAAATTATCATCAAGTTCATTACAATTATAAAAGTAATCGACATAAACCCAGAATTAAAATTTAATCCAGATCAATAATTCAGGGGGAGACTCCAAACTAGTTGACACCTCCAAAAATAACCTACTCGGTAGGATAATTAGGATTAGTTTAAAAAAGGACAAAAGTTTAACTTGACCTATGGTGCTGGTGAAGTTTTGGATGATAGTAAGTTAGGGAAACTCTGTCTATGCATGTCTAAGAAGATATGACTTCGACCTGATGCATTTGGCTTAGTGGAACTAACCGAAAGTACCCCTTACGGATCCTAACTAGTTAGACCAAGGTGTTTTGTACTAAGTTCAATGAATATGACTATTTGGAAAACTTCGAAGGCATGATTATTCTAATGATGTCCAAGTGACTCACCATAACTAGAGCTGTCAGACGGGTCAACCCATGGCGGGGCGGGTCAGCCCGTGGCGGGCCAACCATTTGGCGGGGCGGGGCGGGCCGTCAACTTGACGGGTTGAGAAATTTCCAACCCAACCCAATCCAAGGCGGGTCACGGGTTTGGCGGGCTAACCCGCGGGCCTATCAAATTTTTTAAAAAAATTTAAAAAAAATAGTTCATATCTTTAATGTTTTACTTCGAAAATATTTTATCAATCAAATGTATTCATAAACAAGTATTTTAAATATAAATGAACATAAACAAGTACTTATATTGGGTCAAAAGTACTATTTTTATTTTTAAATTATAACAAAGAAAGATAATAAACTAGCATAAAATTGTGCAATGAAGAGAAATAGTAATTAGGACTCCTGGCTGTGCGTCGAGCAGTTTAGATCAGTGGCACCCTGACTGTGCATGCATAAACAAATCAAATAAGAAGGTCATCTACTTTTAAGAAGTTTATATAGTTTGGGTACACACACGAAGCTCTTCATTGTGCATAATGGATGTTTCAGATTTATTCCATAAATGAATCAAATAAAAGGTCATCTACTTTTAAGATTAATCGACTTTGTGTGCATATATATTTTAACTTTTGTCTATCACACTCAACTTCACAAGTATGAGATTTTCCTAATTAATATTCCTCTCAACGAAGAAGATAATGAAATGCTACAATTTAACCCTTGGTACTCTCGCAGTTGCAGCATTGACTACTGATATAAACTGTTTACATGTGTTTCTCAACCCGAGGGCCAACCCAAGTCCATCGCGGGCCGACCCGCGCGGGTCGCGGGCCTAGGCGGGTTAGCCCGCGACGGACTTGGGTTGATAAAATTCCAACCCAACCCGCTTAAATTGTTTGGCGGGGTGGGCCAATCCGACAGGCCTAACCCAAATTGACAGTTCTAACCATAACCCAGAAGTTTATCCAAAAAATACTTATTTGTTGAACTCAAAGCTAAACCTGAATCTAACCTAAAGTTAAACCAAATTCTGAATTTGAACTTAACTCATCTCATAAAATTATAGGATTCTTTAATTGAAAACGTAGATCGTGGGATGACTAAGGACTTAAATTCAATCCAAATAAAAATCAAAATTAAATTCAACCGATTTTTTTTAAGAAAACAAAAATCTAAATTAATGTTAATAATAATTTAAAAAATTATTTTAACTTAAAAATTATTTTATCTTAAAAAATTATTTTAACTTAAAAAATTATTTTAACTCAAAATTTATTTTAACTTAAAATTATTTTGATTTAAAAAATTATTTTAATTTAAAAATTATTTTAAAATAACATTTATCAATTCTTCCCGTCCAAAAAAAAACTTGAGATCGAATTGTCTACTTGATGTTCTTCCAGTCCAAGTCAAAAGTTGCAGGCCCTTCGTTTACTGTCTTCATTCGATACAGTCAACAAGCCTTGAAGACTTCAAAGAATTGAAACTTGGAAGGGAGAAGGAAGAGAACGGCATGCATCGACTGACCAAAAAGTTACATTAAATTCTACTGTTGAATTCTTTTGTCAGCGAGAACAAGTAGAAGGAATTGAAGTCCAAAATTATGGGCGTCGCCGGCGGCCGCGCGCCCCCAGACGGTTATCTGTCAGAAAATATATTATATATGCTTCTTGTACATCAGGGGGCGCGGCCGGTCCGCATGGGAACTCGAACCGGGAGCGGCCGCGCCGTCCCCGACCCGCCGCAGCTCCTGCACGCCACCTTCCCCGAGCCGGCGCAGGAGCGGCACCCGGAGTCGTCCCCGTCGGACCACCGCGAGCACAGGCACTTCACGCGGCCGGTGCCGTTGCACGTCTCGCACCGCGGCCACCCGCCGCCGCCGGCCATCGGCCGCCAGCCCTCCATCGCCGACTTCGCCGCCGCCGCGCCGGCCAGGACCCCCAGCCCAGTCGCCAGCTGAGAAACGAGCACCAGAGGCCCCATCGCCGCTTCAGAAGCGCCGCGCCCTCGAATTGCTCGATGAAATGCCTGAACGGCAATTGGGAAGGATACTTATACGGAGGAGAAGGCGGAAGGGAAGCACGAAAGGGTCTCCTGGACCCGACCGATGAACGGCTCCGATTCGGCCACTGGCGGATTGGACGGTCCAGATATCTCGACTTGCGTCGACTAAGCATTTCCGCCATGTGTTTCCGCGTGTTTGCATATTTTTTATTTACTATTCAGCATCGCCGTTGAACTTAGGGAACTTAAATAATGATCGTATTTTATGAGACATAATATGATTACGTTAGTTTATCTTGCTCATGACACGTTTAAAACGTGAGAATGTTTTTTTTAGTTGGCATCCGTATTTAGTCCATGTCGGTTAATTTTAAAGGGGATGGATTTAAAAGTTTTTCATCGGCAAGCGAACGACCTATTAATCCATCGTCAATTTATTAGATACCTGAATGGTCCGGAAGTATGGGAATGTTTTTTAATTGGGGGAGATATGGAAGAAGAGAAGATTTCACATTTACACGACGATGAGTGTGTTGTCCAAGTGAAGGCTTGTGATGTTTTCTTTTTAATTTACCCTTCAAACTTTTTGCACCTTTATTAGATTGCTTAAAAAATTTGATCCATGTAACTAAGGGCAGAGCAAGTGATGGCCAACTCGGGTTGTAGCCCAAGAAACCAATGCCCATAACATTGAGGAGCTGTTGAATTGTGACGGAAGACAAGACAAAAAAAAATGAGAGGATGATTCGGAAAAAAACAGAGAGTTAGGTAAGAGATTTTTATAGGATAAACTAGTCATTCCAAATTGAATGTTATCTTATTCATTATTTTTTTCCCACTTGCTATTTAATAAATGGAAAAAAAACAAAAGATTAATAAGCCAAGTAGACTTTTAAATTCTCTCCCAAATTTAATTCATTTTCTTTAAACAAAATAAATGCTCAACCGTCTTCGTCCCTTACCCAAAACAACATCCAAAAAGCCACAAAGAAGGAAACAAAATTTAGGCAGTGGCAAAAGCAATTTAATAAATCCAAGCTTCACCAATTCTGTTTATTTTTCAATTCTTACCCGTAGAAAATGACTGTAACTCTCCCTCTTCCTTATAGAGCTATCAATTTAGATTAAATCTGTCAGATTGATTTATTCTGTAAAATAATTTAAGCAGATTATGTTAGAACTTTATTAACCCAAGCTCGTCGTGGGCCGACCCACCTAGGCCCGTGACCCGTGCAGGTCGGCCCGCGACGAGCTTAGGTTGATCCACGGGTTGAGAAACACATGTAAACTAAGTTTTATGTTATTTTATTATCTTTCTTTATTATAATTTTAAAATAAAAATAGTACTTTTCATCCAAAAGTATTTGTTTGTGTCCATTTATATTTAAAAAATATATTTGTGGATACATTTAATTGATTAAATCTTTCCGAACTAAAACGTTGAAAATATGAAATATTTGTTATTTTTTTAAAAAAAAAATTGATGGGCCCGCGGGTTGGCCCGCCAAACTCGTAACCCGCCTTGGATTGGGTTGGGTTGGAAATTTCCCAATCCGTAATGTTGACGGGTCGGCCCGCACCGCCCCGCCAAATGGTTGGCTCGCCATGGGCCGACCCACCCCGCCACAAGTTGACCTGTCTGACAGCTCTACTTCCTTCTCTCGATGGTAGCAAAAGGTAAATTCCACGCCTCTATCCAAAAAAGTCCCACAAGATTGACCTCATAATCATCTATGAGAAAGTAAATCAGAAAACAATAGTTAGCCAATGACAGAAAGATTTTTTTTTCCTCGATTTTATCAAAATTTAAACCCTTATCTTATAATAATAACTCTGTCTACACTAACTAACTCATCCCTTGCTAGGGTCCTCTTCAAGGTGGCAAAAGGCGAATACGCTCGCCTCCAGCGCCCCCATCAGCCCGTCCGAGGGCCAACACGGAGGAGGTAAATCACGGACGACTACTAGCATTTGGAATAGTGACTAGCACATAAGGGAGGCATTTATCTCGACTTTACCGAGATTTGAACCCCAGACCTCATGATGGTAACACCTCATGCGCTAGCCACTAGACCAATCTGAGGGGACTGCTAGGACCCTCTTCAAGGAGATTACGAGGATGGTTAATTTAGCTACAGGATGTTTATTTCATTGATGATTTTTTTCTTCATTTTTGAAAACACAATTGATGGAATCTCTTTTGCTCCTGAATGAGATTACCTTTCATTTCTCTATCACCTTGCAGAGCAACTTAAGTTAAGCGAAATACTTTTTGATAAGAAAAGTAGACGAGCCGAGGACATAAGGAGGATAAAAAAATAAATTTTTTACACATTTTCATTGATCATTACATATCCTATTTATAGGCTAATATATCACATATTAAAAAGACCCACTAACTCCACTAACACAACAACATTAACCACTATCCTCCACCACTAATTTAACTTGCCAACTCATTGACCTACTAACACCACATTACATCCATTACCCTATTATTTCTCTCCACTAACTCAATTAAAACATGCCCACTAACACACTAATTTTATCAACAATCTCTCCCTTAAACTGATATTTCAAATGTAATAATCAGTTTAAAAAGAGTCAAACTTTTAAACTCCATGTAGAAACACCAAGTAACTTTCTGAGCTATTGAAATGTAGCAAATTTGAGAGGTTTGGTTAGTATATCAACAATTTGATCCTCGCTTCTGCAGTAAACAAGATTAAGGACTTTATCATTTGTGAGATTTCTCAGGAAATGATACCTCACATCTATGTGTTTACTTCGACCATGTAGCACTGGATTTATAGAAAGTTTTATTGTCGAATTGTTGTCACAATAAATCTGAATAGGTCCATCCTCTATGAAATATAATTTTGTAAGAATCTTCTTTAGCCAAATAGCTTGACAAGCGCAAGATGCTGCAGCAACAAACTCAGCTTCCATGGATAATAATGTAACGATTGATTGTTTTTTCGAAGACCATGAAATAGCTCCTGTGCCCAACATGAAAATGTACTCAGATGTACTTTTTTGATCATCTAGATCTCCTGCATAATCACTGTCTGTAAAACCAAATAGATCTGACTTTTCTCCCTTTTAATAAAATAACCCAAACTCTTTAGTACCTTGCAAGTATCGAAAAATTCTCTTTACAACTAGGAGATGCATTTCTGTAACACAATCCATGTATCTACTAATCATACTTACAGCATGTATAATATCATATCTCGTTGCTGTCAAATACATTAAACTCCCCACTATCTATTTGTAAAGTGTGGTATCAACCTTCTTCCCTCCAATATCTTTATGTAACTTTACTCCAAACTCAGAAGGAGTATTTACAGGATTATAATCTTTCATTTGAAACTTGTCCAGAATTTCTTGCACATATCTTCTTTGAGAAATAAAAATTCCAACAGAAGCTTGTACTACTTCAATACCAAGGAAATAATGCATCATACTAAGATCAGACATTTCAAATTCTTTCATCATAGATTTTTAAAAATTTTCAAATATAGATGTACTATTTCCAGTGTAGATTAAGTCATCTACATATAAACAAACTATCAATATTTTTCCTCCATCATCAATCTTAATAAAAAGAGTATGTTCATAAGAGCATTTTTGAAAGCCTTCATTCAAAAAATAAATTTCTATACAATTATATCAAGCTCGTGAGGCTTGTTTTAATCCATATAGAGCTTTCTTTAATCTATAAACTTTATGCTCATTACCAAATTTCATATAACCCGAAGGTTGATCGATAAATACCTCTTCTTTCAAATCTCCATGGAGGAATGCTGATTTTACATCCAATTGAAAGATAGGCCATGAATTTTGTGACGTCATCGCTATCACCACTCTGATTGTATCATGTCTTGCTATAGGAGCAAAAACTTCCTTATAGTCAACACCAAACTCTTGTTTATAGCCCTTCACCACCAAGCATGCTTTGTACTTGTCAATCTCACCATGTTCATTTAGCTTTGTTTTCTAAACCCACTTTACACCAATAGTCTTTTGCCCTTTAGGAAGATCACATAACTCTCATGTATTATTTTTTTCAATTGCTGTAATTTCATCATCCATAGCTTTTCTCCATTTTAATTCTTTAACAACCACTTCAAAGATAGTGGGGTCACAATCTGAAAATAAAACAAAATGTGTAAGAGAATCATCACCTTAATCAATTCCAGTCACCTCATAATCAGACATCCATGTTGGTCCTCTTCGAACACGTTGTGGCCTTTGTGATTCTGCTTCAATCGAACTTTGATCTGCTATAGAAATATTTTGAGAGACTTTTTCATGTTGCCCATCCTCCATAGGCTGTTGTACTTTCTCATCATCATCAAAATCAACCGGGATAATTTTTTTAACATCATTTTGATTCCATGGCCAAGTGTCTTTTTCATCAAAAATAACATCACGACTTATAATGATTTTCTTAGTGCAGGGATTATATAATCTATAAGCTTTTGATGCATTACTCATACCAAGAAAAATACATTTTTCACCTTTGCTGTCTAGCTTCTTTCTCCTTTCATCTGGAATATGAGCATAAGCGATACACCCAAAAATCCGAAAATGATCAACAGTCAATTTTTTTCCACTCCAGGCTTCCTCCGGTGTCATGTTTTGAACAGATAATGTAGGACTTCTATTCAATATATGGATGCTCCAATTAACTGCTTTTAGCCAAAAACTTTTAGGAATACCACTTGTCGTCAAAAGGCTTCGCACCATATTCATAATAGTGCAGTTCTTCCTTTCGCATACACCATTCTGTTGAGGTGTGTAAGCTGTTGTAAGTTGTCTCTTGATTCCATGATTCTCATAAAAATTTGTAAATTCATGTGAGTTATATTCTCCACCACGATCTATACGCAGAACTTTAATAGAGTTGTCAATTTCTTTCTCAACAAATACTTTATAATTTTTGAAAGCTGTAAAGGCTTCAGATTTTTCTTGCAACAAATAAATCCATAGTTTGCGGCTATAATCATCAATAAAGGTAATTATGTATCTTTTACCTCCATTAGAATGTGGTGTTATTGGTCTGCAAATATCTGAATGAATAAGTTCCAATGATGCCTTTGCTCTCCAAGATTTTCCTTGTGGGAATTGATTACGATGTTGTTTAGATCTGGCAAAAAAGAGCATTAGAGATAATATGGCTAGAGTCTCCTTTTGCTTGTATGTTTACCTTTCCTTTTCCCATAACAGAAATTGTAGAGTTGTCGTCAAATTTGACAGAACTACGAGAGGATTCATCTAAGTCTGAAAATGTATCCTTTTCTCCACATATGTGATTGCTGCAGCCTGTATCTAGATACCATATATTCCGTTGAGTTTTCTCTTTCTCATGGCATACCATTAAAAGGGACACTTCTTCTTCTTCTGCAAAGTTAGTCTGATCTCCATTTTGTTTCTTCAAATTAGTATAACATTCTGATCTATAATGGTCATACCTATGACATCGGTAACATTCAACATTAGACTTGTCTGCTGACTTTGTTCTATTAGTTGTAGAATAATGGCCTCCACGTCCTCTATCTCTTCTTTGAAAATAACTTTCCTGGTGTTGATTTTGTTGTTGGTTCTCATGATTATTGTTGTTTCTACCTCCTCTTCCTCTTCCTCGTCCTCTGCCTCTTCCTCGTCCTCTATCACTTCTACCATTTGTAGGGTGATTTTCTGATAAAGTCTTCAATGCTTGCTCCTCTTTTTCACATTCTGAGCTGTCTGCTACTAGCGCTTCCCGATTTACCCTAGTGGCCGGTGGAAAACTTCCGTAGAGCCGGGCCGGTCATCCCAGGCTTGACGTTACCCAGTATGGTTAATTATTTTTTTTCTTTTTCACATTGATTGATTTTCTGCTCGTGTACTAATAATGAACTTTGTAATTCATCAATTGAAAGTAGACTTACATCATTTGCTTCTTCAATAGCACAGACAACAAAATTAAATTTTGGTGTCATAGATCGAAAAAAAAATTCGACGATGAGAACATCCTCTGTCTTGTCGCCAAGGATCCGCATTTTGTTGACGATTGCCATCGTTCTTGAAAAATAATCTGAAACTGATTCTCCTGATTTCATTTGGAGCATTTCGAACTCCGAACAAAGTGTTTGAAGTTGTTGCCTCTTAGCTCTTGTTGTACCTTGGTACTTTTTTTTCATAGAATCCCAGATATCTTTGGCGGTATCCTTGCAGAGAATGGTTTCCAAGATTGAGCGATCAATAGCTTCGAAGAGATAATTCTTTACTTTAAGATCTTTCAATTGCACATCTGTTAGCGCAACACCTTCTATCAGTTCTGCTACTACAGAAATCATTACCGTCCAATATTCTTTAGATCTTAAAAAAATTCTCCATGAGCATACTCCAATGGTCATAGTGACCATCAAATCGAGGAATGACAGGTTGTACAAAACTTTCGGAAGACATAACTCTCTTTGAAACCTTGCTCTGATACCACTGATAAGAAAAGTAGACAATTTTTTACACACTTTCAGTAATCATTACATATCCTATTTATAGGCTAATATATCACATATTAAAAAAACCCACTAACTCCACTAGCACAACAATATTAACCACTATCCTCCACCACTAACTCAACTTGCCAACTCATTGACCCACTAACACCACATTATATCCATTACCCTATTATTTATCTCCACTAACTCAATTAAAACATGTCCACTAACACACTAATTTTATAAACACTTCTAGAGTAGAAAGTTTCAAATTCGGGATCCACAACAACAAGAGAAAGAGACGATGATAATTTTCGTCGAACTGAGAAGCCTTTAGTGCACAAGTCCCCAATGAATCCGCATTATCAAAGAAATGTTAATCAAGAGCTACCTGAAGGTAGGACTGTAAATGAACCAAACGTTCGTGAACAAGCTTGGTGTTCGGCTTGGTAAGAACTTGTTTATGTTCGTTCAATATACATAAGGTTAATTAAATAAACAAGTTTGAACAACTCATTAAGCTAAACAAACAAACTTGAATACATATGTGTTCAGCTCGTTAACGTTTGTGAACAACATTCGTAAACAATGTTGGTGAATAACGTTCACGAACAATGTTCACGAATCATATTTATTAATAAAACTCTTTTCAATATGCTAAATAAATAATAAAATAAAACAAAATAAATAAATAAATTTAAATTACCAAACTCAATAACCAATCAAACAACTAAAAGTTTTAAACAATCAAACAAGCTTGAATTGAGAGCTGTATACAAGTCAAGCTCGAACCAAGCTCAAGCTAAGCTTGAATTGAGAGCTTGATAACATTTAAATGATCAAGCTCAAGCCAAGCTTCAAACAAGTTCAAGCTCATACAAAATAAACCAAGCCAAGCTTGAACACTCATTTCAAAAACTTAGTTCATTTTAAGCTCGGCTTGGCTCGGTTACCTTATCAAACAAACTTGAACACCCCAAAGCTCGGTTTATTTATAGCCCTAGCTGAAGGAATAATGGTAAACCTACTGAGAGACTTGCAAAAAATCGTACATGATACAAGAGAGCAGCATTAGATGATATCACAGCAAGAATGAGAGCAAATCTAACCTCATTCTGTCAGAAATTTGCTACAATGCCGCATACATGTCTTAGTGCATATCGGAGAAAGTCGATGAGGCATCATCGGTATTGTGTTTTTAACACTTTCCTTATTTCAGAATCTGTCACTTGGTTCATCTTCGAGTCCATAATCGACTAACTATGTTAATCAACTATATTTCCCAAAACACATTTTTTTTTATCAAGTCTCTACCTAATAAAGAGAACTATCCGTACCAAAATACAAGTTCTTTTCACTTATAGCTCACATGCTAAAGTTTACCTCCATGACTTCTAACTTGTTAGGTATTCAATCGTCTTTAACTTACTAGAACTTTGCATCTACCAAGAGGCCTCGCCTCTAGTTCTTCTTCATTTGTCAAGTCTCTATTCGACTTTGACATGATGGAATTTTATCATCCGCCACCTGCAATGCAAGTGTCAAGTAATCTGCACTTGCATACTTGATACACAACGGTAATACAATATAAATTTGACTTTAAAATGGCTACTCGAGGTATTGTTGCACTAACAATGTTCACCCTTTAGCTATAATGTGGTAGTAGGTTCAACATCATAATGTGCTAGTGCCACCTTTTGCTGAATGGGATGAGAATGATACCACAACAGGTGAGAAGTGCATTGGCATCTTAAAGTCAGTAGCTGATAATAGAAGATTCTCCACAGCATATTTTAACTTCAAAACTAAATAACAATCAATTACACTGTTAACTTAGTGGCAACCCCAGTAATGCAATACAAACAAGATAACTTAGAAATAGTTACAAGCAAAGCATGACATATTTTAGTTTTAAGAAATATTACTCAACACCCACCACCAAGTCACTGATACAAACATATGGCAGCAACAAGAGAGAATTTCATATCAACATTATTTACTCAAGCATTTACAACACAAAATAATCATAAGCACCACCAACATAACAAACAAAATAAATTAACTTAGCAACCAACAACAACCGAATTAAGCAACATGGATAGCCCCGTTATTATTCAAAGTCGACATCATAGAAGCCTTCTACAACTCCCTCACTCTTTTTAAAAAGGGTGGGCTATCCCTGAGATGAGATAAGCTCCATCTAGTCAGACGGACTGCTCACCTTGTACATATTGTCATGTCCTAAGGCTCATGAGTTCGCCATTTATCCCAACAAGGGTGACAGGAAGGGCATCACAGATAAACTCCCACTCAATATCAATAATAACAACAACAACAACAATAATAATAGACTCTCCTATGAGAGCTTGTAGCGAAAGAGGTTGTAGAGGTAAGCAAAGTCACAATGGAGACCCTTGTCATGAGATATGCATTCGTTTGAGAAGGTGAGACCTAACATAAGTTCTTGCTTCTTGAGCAAAAAATGATGCAGAAGGAACCAGAAAAGAAGATGATAAAGACGATACGTCAAGTAAGTCATGGTTGACTGAGTAGCTGACATTAAATAAAGTCCAAACCAGTCAAGGTTGATCAAACACATGAGATATAAGAAATTCAATACAAAGTCGACTTATAAAAATCCAACAGATACTTGGTAACTGAAAGCCTAGTTCTAATAAATCATGTCAATGTTAGAAAAGGAAGTTGAGGCAGATCAAGGGCATTGGATGTTTGGCAGTGATGGAAATTAGATGCACAACAGAATAAAAAGTTGATTTTCGATGTTAACTTAAATTTTGAAATCAAATATATTTTACAAAAATCTATATTAATGAAATAGATGAGAGTAATAATAATAATAAGATCAAAAAAGGAGACCAAGGCCCATTTGTAGAATTCCTAGATGGATGGATAGGCAATGAGGAACATATCAAAGTGATGGGGGTTCTCCGCCGGTAAGAGTTCATCCTCCGCTTCTCCCTCGACTCCCGTGGTGACAGTTAAAGGTTGCATCAATGGCATGGTCGATTGGTAAAGATGAACCAAGTTATTTGAGGAGGAAGGGGAAAAATATGCAAGCACTTAAAGTCATAGTTAGTGCAACTACAACTCCTATAATATTGTTATTAATCATATTTTTTAAATGAAAAAAAAAGGAAGAGAGGCACTTTTAACTTGAACAAATTTCTACAAGAATTAAATACCTATTAAGCAAAAATGAGTAAAGGTTTTTTAAATTTTTTCTGCATGAGGATAATTTATAAAATTATGGAAAATGGATAATCTCATAGCTGCAGAACAGGTGGCTGGTCACATTCTAAGTAAACCAATTTAATAAAAACCACCAAGAAAATATAGAGAAATCAAGAAAAGAAAGCATTAATGAAAGATCAGCAAAAGTTACTTCCGGAGCTGGTCTGGTTGGGGTTCACCGGAGGGATCTGGAAGTGCCACAGCCGGCCGGTGGCGCCTACTCGGTTCTTCTGGCACAAGAATTCCAAGGCGAAGGCCTTCTCCACCTTCCGGTCGACGTCATGGAGGAACACGTCGGTCTGCCCCTCCCCCCTTCGTCCCCACCCCATCACCACCGCGGAGTAGATCGCCGCCATCCTCCCCGGCGCCGACGGGAAGTACCCCTTCGGCGCGTCAATCATCACCACGTCCCACTCCTTCTCGTAGACTTCGTCCGGGAGCCCCACCAGCGCCAGCGGGCACCCGCCGTTGCGCCGGAGCCCTGCGACGCCGTCCGCCCGCCCCGGCCGGCACTCCGCCTCCGCTCGGTAGCCTTTCAGCAGCTTGTCCGCCTCGTCGAGCCGGGTCCGGTACTTGATGTGGTGCGCCCGCAGAGAAGGGGAGCCCTTGAGCACCAGCTCGTACCACTCCTTGTCCTCCTCCAGGAACAGAGTGGTGCCGCCGGCGTTGAGCGCGGACCACATCCGGGAGTCGCGGCCGAGGCCGAAGACCAAGAAGTTGCAGGGGGCGCGGCGGCGGAGCACGTCGAAGGTGAGCTGGATCTCCGCCCGCGACTGCTGCGGCACCTGCGACGTGGTCGCGTAGTGGATCAAAGCCAGCGCCAGCTCACCCCGCACGTCGGCGCCGCCGGGGAAGGGCCGCGAGAAGAGAGGGGAGAACGAGCAGAGGAGGCCGCGGTCGGCGCCGCGGAGGAAGTTGCTGAGCAGGAAGGTGCCGACGAAGAGGACGGCAGCCGCCGCCGCGAGGAACAAGGCCTTCTTCGGCGCCGGCATCGCCCTCATCATCTTCATTCACCCTAAAGAGATCTAATGGCTTTCCGTTGTTACTTGCTCTGGTCTCCAACCTGCGTCCCGGCAGGATCTATGGGCTGGGCAGAGCAGCCTTTCAATGGACAATATTACCCTCCATCCATTTTAGATTGCCAATAAAACGTTGAGGGTAATAGTGGAAGAGGTCATTAAGTGGGCCATAGGCCATAGATACTACTTTTTATAGCCACAAGTGGGATAAGAACACGTGGTGGACAGGAAACAGGGAGGGGATGTTTTGTTTGGAGGCATGATCGCTTCACTGTAGTTTATTTACCCATAGATTCGCATGCAAATCTTCAAACAATTTTTTTTTCGAATACTGTGTGCCTCTATTTGGTATATCAATCCTAGTGGCAAAGAAACGTGAAGGAGCGGCTTCTCACATTTTTTTTCAAAAAAATAATAATAATAATAACTTATTCTAATCCTCCTCCTCTATAGATTTTTCAGTTATCAAGCGAACATCTCCTTTAGCATGTGCATTTACTTCAACATAAGTTAAGTCATGAGCTACTTGCTCAACAATCATTTTGCTAGAAAAGCCTTGCTTTCAGCCTTATCCTATGGAGCATCTTCTAATATATATCCGATTGATCTTCCACATGTAAACACCTTTTGTTCTCTTTCACTTATTTGCTCGCCAAGCATCTCTTAGACTTCTACCAATAGTCAAGCTCCTCTTGGACTTTTCTAAGAAAAGTAGGCAGTAGTAGACCTTAATCTACTTAATTCTTGTACTTTTCAATTGCTAAGATCTAGTTTGTCACGAGATACTTGCATTTCTCCACTGTGCCCTGTAGTTTTTTTTTAATTAATCAAATTTGCACACCTACCCACCTGACAAACATATTAGTATAACATTAATTAAGCTAAATTTAAACCATTTGGCAACCATATCAAAGCAACCTAACCAAGCAGGGTCATTTAGGCTATGCTTGTGTTGGTACAACCAAACCCTAATCAGATCAACCAAGGTTTGGTGTGTTGTTGTTTGAGCAATATGTAACAATACGATGGATAAGTAGGTCAAGATTAACTTTATACTTTAACATTGGATGAAGTTAAAGGGGTTAAAATTGATCGAACACTTAGCATATGTAAATTCAACAAAGAGTTGACAAGTAAAAATATTCAAGTAATCAACATTGATCACACACTTGGAGATGGAAACTCCGATAGGATGTTGGCAAATGGAAATCCTGATAGATTAAGTTTAAGCAAACGTTAGGTATCGGTATGTGAAGAAAATACTAATAGATCACGGAAGACTGAATATTAGGTATGTGAAGTACTAAGAGATCAATAAATATTGGATGTTAGACTTGTGATGAAAGCCCTAATAAGTCAAGAAGAACTTAATATCTAACATGTGGAAGAAGTTCTAATGAGTCAAGAAGGATTGAATATTAGACATGTGATGGAAGTTTTAATAGGTCAAGAAAACGAGATATAAGCATGTGGAGGAAACTTATATATGTAGATTATAGAGGACTATAGATATTTTATAATTAGAAGTCCTAGCTAGCTAGTCAAGCTTGACTTAAGGTTGAAAAAGTAAAAATCCTAATAAATTGAGATTGATTGGATGTTGGACGATGAAGTTTTAGACATTAGAATCTCTAAGCATGAGAGGTTTTGATACGTAGAGACTTGGCAAGGATGACCTATGACTTTATCTAAGTGTGACTTTGACTCTGATATATTGATGTGGAAGCCCATTAGCTCTAGCCTAAAAGGCTTAGCTATTGGCCTTATCAACGAGATAGTTAGAAGAGTGCTATGTTGACGAGCATCGTCAATCTTAAAGTTATCGGATAGTACTCTTATCCAATCCATTTCATCAACCTCATTCAACTACTCAATAGTGAGGTTTTAGGTTGCCTATTTAGGTTTTTTTAGATAAATGACCAAAATTCCATTGTTTAAACCGACACACGATCAACATAATTCATGGTCACCAACCGAACAAAGTTTGTGACAACCAAGTCGTGTGTACATATGATTATGAACCATCGATGGACTAAGTTTGTGATGGTCATGAACATGAATAGGCCGACCAAGCACAACACTGTTTTATTTGACCAAATCATGGTAGTCATAATGGGGAAAGGAGTCGTCAAAACACCTCAAAATTTTCTAGCTAGTGGTGAAATTAATGTTGCATAAACTCCAACTTGGTTCCTGAATTCGAGGTTAGAAGTATCAAGCTAAGGCCCATGGAGTTAGTCGTTAATTAATTGGTGATGGAAACAACATCGATTATGTAAGCCAAGTGAAACAAACGCACTTCACTTTTGCACTTTTGCGATGCAAATCTAGCATCTGCGCGAGAGTACCAACTCAATTACATCCGAATATCCGATAAGACATTAAGGCTACGTTTGATAGGGCGTAATCTGCCTTGTAATGTAATCCTGATTACATTACAAGGTAGATTATTTTGTTTGTTTCACTTTTAAACTTGTAATGTAATGTAATCTGGATTACAAAATGTAGTGAAGTTTTGTAATCTGTATTACAAAGCAAATGATATGTAATCCGATTACATTACAAAGTCACCGTCTGACCAAAATTTAAATACCGAATATACCCTTAGTCCACCGTCAGC
Source organism: Zingiber officinale (assembly GCF_018446385.1). Taxonomy (NCBI): domain Eukaryota; kingdom Viridiplantae; phylum Streptophyta; class Magnoliopsida; order Zingiberales; family Zingiberaceae; genus Zingiber; species Zingiber officinale. The sequence continues at coordinate 133,746,550 of NC_055995.1, forward strand.
CCCCACCCCCCACCGCCGACCGCCGCCGCCGGCCGGCCGCCGGACGGCGACTGCCGGCGGTGGTCGGCAACCGGCGGCGGCGGCGGTCGGCGGGCGACGGCGATGGTCGGCGGCGGCAGCGGCGGCCAGTAGCTGTCGCAAGCTCCGGCAAAAGTGCGGCGACCGTCAGTAGAGGTCGTAGGACATTTTTATCATTTTGTAATAATACAAATTACATTACTGATAAAAAATAATAGATACCAACAAAAGAATGTAATCATCCTTGTAATCAAATATTACATACATTATATTTCTAAACGTAGTAATATAATCAAAATTATATTACATTATATTACAAATTTAATTACATTACAAGCTAAATTACATTACACCCAATCGAATATAACCTAAGTGCTGCACTCCTCCACGGGCATGAACTTGCGTCCCACTTTGTAGGGTGGACAGCAAGCACTGCTGTACCCACTTGCGGCGTGCATGGTGCATCGTTCATACGGCAGCTGTGCCTAGTGAGTGTCAGTGCACTCTTCCCAAGTTCACTGTGCTCGTCCCTAGTGTTTTTTTAATATGTAATAACCAATAGTAAATTATGAATAATTATTAATCTTTAAAATAATAATTAACATATAAAAGAAATATTTATGTAAAATTCAAATCTCAGATTTTAAATTGACAATACTATTAATCACTAAATCGTCCTAAGAGAACTACGTTTAAACAAGACATTGAGCCAAGTCGAGGTGCTTGGGAGACCGTATTAAGTTAGGGTGCTCGAAACACTAGGCCTAGTCACGGAGTTTGGGAGATTCAACCAAGCAGAGTCTCGGGACACTCAGCCGACTAAGACCTTAGGACAACTATCTGAGTTAGGAGTTCCCAGACGACTAATTAAACAGAGTTAAAGTACTTGGTGACCTATCTGAAAAGTGACTCGGGAGACCAAGCTACTGGACGACTCGAAGGCCGAGTCGGGTAGTCCGAAAGGCGAATTGCTGACCGACTTGGAAAGCCAAGTTGGATGGTCGTGAGGCCAAACTGCAAGAGGACTCGAAAGCTAAGAGGTCTGCCTGAGCACAACTGAGGACTATGATAAAAATAATTTCCTTAAAGTGGATTCATCTCCTCGCCGATATTGGTGCTTAGAGGTTTAAATGGATGTGTGTTTCCAAGATACAACGACCACGTTAGCAATCAAACACTAATTGTTCATAGTGAATTGAATATTGTATCGAATGTTATGATCGGAAGGCAAAGGAAAAATAAAGAAATAGCTTAATAGATGCTTCGATGATTTGCTGCCAAGTGAAGAGCTTCTATTTATAAGCTCACAATCTTGACAATCATTAATCTTTCCTCTAAATAACCATTATTAACTCGACCATAATTAATTGCCTCTGTTGGCTAACTTGAAACGCTCGATCGAGTAATGGTTGTACCCATTTCAATTAGCGACCAGCAATGTGTCTATTTCAGGTTTGAGGCAGCAGAAAAGATAATCTAAGTAGCAATATATTAGCTGCATTATATGGATAATTTTTGTCTCAACCAATCAAACATTCAATGCTTACAAGTTGCACTCACATATTGATCATGCAAGAGAGTACTCTCTTATCCATTAGTATTCATAATATTTTTAAATTGTGATCCTCATTCATATTGGAGCCAATTTCTTCCATGTATATGATCCTCCATCATTTAAGATCATCTCTAGCTTATCAACTCTCTCCCTAAGAATTTACTTTCTAAACCCAACTGCAAGTAATGTTTTAGCTTGGATTTTCTTTGCTTTCAGCACAAGTGAAAGGCATGTCTGATCTCCCCCTCCTCTCAGAATGTTGACATCTCATCCTACTTGTTAGCATCTTCGTCTTCCTCCAATCATTTTTATCTCCATGATCTCTCATCTAACTTTTTTTTTCTTCTCACTCCACTTCCATAGCACCTAAACCAACAAGGACAGAAGAACTGAACTGGTGATAGGACAACACTAAGATATATAGCAAGGAGACAAAGTCATTGGGTGCTTGATATCCATGTGACAGTGTCGGATAATATATAATTAAATTGGCTACATTTGATCTTATAATTTGTGTGTTTGCACTTTTTTTGGACCATGTATGCATTTTAGAGAGTGGCATTTCGTTGTGATATGCTGATGAATCTTAATTTTGATGGTTTTTTTGTTGATGTAATTGACAAAGGATTTAAGCTAGGTACGTTCATTATGTTAGTTTAGTAAGTGTCAAGTGTGTACGTTTGGAACATGATAAGTAATTACATATGTAAATTCGAAAAGTCTAAATAGGTAAAAGTCGATTAGATAATTGACAAATGGAAGAAGTTCAAATGATGCAAGGTGAATGAATACTTGATAGAGGGAAAAGATCAAAAAGTGCTTGACAGGTGTGGAAGAAGTTTAGCGGGTGTTGGTAAAACCGCAAAAAGTCCTTAACAGTTGAAGAAGACTTAGAGGCGAGGACTCTTTGCAAGTCGAAGATGATCCAGGGGATCGAGAGGACTCCTACAAATGCTTTGGAGTAGGTAGCTCATGATTCGACAAATGACGTTAAGATTGATTCACGTTGACGGCGTAGTCAGGATAGTCAGGATTTTCAATCAAAGGGATAAATTTAATAAATTTAAAAAATAACTAATACTAAACAAAATTGAATTATCCAACTTTATAAAGAAATCAAAATATTTTAAAAATATAAGTTGAAAATTTTGAAAATTCTAAACATTAGTATAGCTCGATTTTCACCGTCCAAAAGTTTAAATTTCAAATTATAATATAAAAAATAGTAGATAACTTGGTGATAGGGCAGAGATGATAATCAAGATGACATGATAGTCAAAAATCAGGAGGAGGTGACGATCAGGGTCCAAGCAGTCCACTCCACATCTAATCCTGACCGGCTTTACACCGGTCGGACACTCAATGCTCAGTATCCTCACTTCTCTGGGCACCACGCCAGCCTTAATCTCGGCTGGCTTTATGACCGATCGGACTCCTAGGACTGAATCCCCTCACTTCTCCTGGATGCTAGCCCAACCTTACTCCTGGTCGGCCTTACGCTAGTCAGACTCGCAGGGATCAGTCCCCTCACTTCTCTTGGGCACCAGCCTAGCCTTACTCCAGGTCGGCCTTACACCAATCGAACTCCCAGGGCTCAGCCCCCTTACTTCTCTTGGGCATCAACCCGGCCTTACTCCTAGTCGACCTCTTAGCTGGTCGGACTCCCAGGGGGCAACGCTGTCAGGGAATCGCAATAACTTGTCAGGAAATAACAACTATTCGTCAGGAAATATTCCAATATTCTGCCACATACAAACCGTGGAACCTTCTTCTACCCAATGAATGTCTGTTGTTCATCCTCTTTTCACCCGACAGTACCCCTTGACATTCGACATTCTCTGATGTCTTATGATTATAGAGGTTATGAAAGATAGTATAAAAAGGGAGGTCCTCTTTGTTGGTTAGAGACGCGCTAGAGAGCAGTCTTACCACGTGCACACATTTACTGTTCTTCACCTTTTTTCCGCCCGGCTTCTCTTCTGACTTGAGAGTCGGAGGGTTTGCGTTAGGAACCTCTGTTAGTGCAATTTTCCTAGGTCAAGGTTGACTAGTTTGACTAATCTTGAGTTAGCTTAAGCTTAAGTCTTAATGTTTGACAATATATGGAGATTGCAGGTGCAATTATCCGTTATGGGAAGATTGGTCAAGGTTTGACCAGTTTGATGTGAAGAAGAGTCAAGTAGGATAAAGTTGACCAGATATTTGATTGGGAAGTCCTAACTGGAAGTTAGGCAATAGCAAGTCCAACGAGAAGGTTGGCAGAAGAAGAAAATCCAAGTGGGTCAGTGTTGACCAGACACTTGGTGTGGAAAATCCTGATGAGTGAAGCCAGGTGAAAAGCCCTAGTGAGTGAAGCTAGGCAGAAGAAAAATCCTAGTGAGTGAAATCAGGTGAAAGTCCTAGTGAGTAAAGCTAGGCAGTGAGAAAATCTTGGTGAGTGAAGTTAGGTGAAAATCCTAGTGAGTAAAATAGGTGAAAGTCTTGGTAAGTGAAGTCAGATAGTTGAAAAGTCCTAGTGAGTGAAGCCAGACATGTGGAAATCCAGGTGAGTCAAGGTTGACCGGACACTTGATGATTGGAAGTCCAAGTAGGTCAAATGATTGACCGGATACTTAGCACAAGGAGAAAAGTCCAAGTGGGTCAAAGGATTGACCAGACACTTGGTGAAGAAGTTTCAACAGGTTAAGATTGACCAGATGTTAGGTAATGAGGAGTCCCAATAGGTCACGGTTGACCGGATGTTGGGAAAGGGAACCCTAGACTTGGATGGAAGAAGTTAGGGCTGATAATCAATTAGGGTAATCGATTACCAAGTCCTTAATTGATTAAGGTGATCGATTAAGAAATTTGGCGTGAGTGCACAGAAAGGTTCGTAGTCGATTAGGGCAATTGATTATGAATGCTTAATTGATTACAGCAATCCATTAAACTTAGATTTCGTGAATGTACAAAGAGTTTGGTAAGCAATTAAGCAGGGAAACTTAATCGCTAATGGACTATTCTCGCGTGAACAGAAGGCTTTCTAATTGACTAGGCTAATCGATTAGGAAGGCTTAATTGATTAGGGTAATCGATTAAGCTTGAAAAACTAGCCGTTATCAGCCCGATAAAAGGCTTTGGCGTGCATTGTTCTAACGAGCGCTCACAGTTCTCTTCTCCACTCTCATCATTGAGCTCGCCAGTTCTTGAAGCTTCTTGGAAACAAGTTTATTGATGAAAATTTTCAACCTTAGCCCTTGGTTATAGTTGAATAATGATCTGTCGATCACCAAAGTTTATTGATGATTTAAAGTCAAAAAATCATTCATGATCTCACTTTCTTATAATATTTAATACTTCTATATATGAGACCTCCATTCTCATCTAAATAATTATCTTAACTAGCAATCTAATAAAATAAAATTTATACTTTACAACTCTTCTAAAATTAATAAAACATGAAAAAGAACAACTTCTTTTGTTGTTGTGGTTGGACAAAGGAGAAAAAGAGTTACTTGAATTGGTTGCTTGCTAAAAAAATAAATGCAAGATCATTAGTTTTGAGAAAAATAGAGAAGAGAAGATAGGGAGGAAGAAGCAAAAGAGGAGAGCTTTATCTTCTTCATTAGCAACCTCTTCTAGCTTCAGTGAACTCAACAACAACACAAAGAGAACAAGGGAAGCCAAAACAGAACTATTCTTCCGGTGCTAACAAAATCCTAGAACACACAAGAAGAGGAAGAAAATACGAGAGCTACTTTTGTTTCTGGAAGAGGCTAGCAGTTGATGCTGCGTTTCTTACTTGTTAGAGAAGAGAAAGGAGAAGAAAGAGAACTTTTCTACTTGAGAAGAGAAGAAGAAAAAATTATAGGTTTATTACCATTAGGAGAAGGAATGCGAAGAAGGAAATGAGGAAAAGACGAAGGGAAAAATAAAAGAGAGGGATAGGCGAAGGCATGATAGTGGCATAAGCACAGCGAGAGCTGCCCGCATGCTTAGGGAGAAAAAAAGAGGGAAGAAAAGGTTTCCTTAAAAATACTCTAATTTATTTTAAACCAATCGAATCCGTTTAAATCTTAAACTTGATTTGACCATAATTTGGCCAAATCAACTCTAAATCAATTATAATTTGAACCAACATAATTTTTATCTCCACACTTACTCGATGGATTTAGTTTGAACCCAATCTAATTTTAATTTAGCGTCCTCATTTCATGTTCTATAATTTAGTTCATCGGTTTATTAGTATATATTTTATTTTTAATATTAAAACTTAACCTCCAAGTCATAATATTTCATCGTAAAAGTGATACTAATGGATATCTTAAATAGAGTGCTTTCTAGATATGTGATCAATTTTTTCGACGACAAGGTGATGAATCGATTGGTCAAAATTACGGCATATATATATATATATATATATATATTGATCCGGCAGTAAGGACGGGGGACCCCCTTTGAGGGAAGTCAATAACACGTAGAGGTCAAAAGTCCAAGGGCAAGATGAGGTTCGGCCGATCGGGCAAGGGTCGGGTCAACCGCACGAACGGGTCAGAACAGAATCAAAGACAACCCGGCGGGGAGTCGGGTTTCCGACGCTCATGGTGAACAAGGTTGCCAGGCCGAGCGGGTGGTCCGCTCGGCCAAGGCATAAGGCAGCAATGCCGTGAGCTGCCTCAGCTGAGCACACAACCAGGAATCTCCCGAGTGGACTAGTACCTGCGTCCGGTCGGACATGATGGGGCTGCCGAGCGGCTAGGCGCTCGGCGTGGGAGGAGAAGGGATAAAAGGACAAAGGAACATTCTCTGACAACAAGCATGTTCGAAGACCAAGCCATGCACAGAATCCTATGACGGAAGGTTCTATTGTCCCATCAGAGAGGTGCTCGGACTGTAGCGGTATGGTGTCAGGCAAGCTCCTCTGGCAAGCCCATACTGAGGTATGGTGAGAGGACACGTGTATGCCTCGGTATGTGTGCATAAGCCTCCTCACAGCTCTATATAAGGGTCCTCATACTTCGCCGGAGGTACGCGATCTCTGATATTAAGAGTCATTTCATAGCTTCCTCTTGCCTGACTTGAGCGTCGGAGGCTCGTCGCCGGGAACCCTTTCCCGGCCCGACTTCTTTACATGTTCGCCGGAGATTGGTGCAGCTGGTTGGAGATATAGGAGAGCGCCACGTCCCCAGCGTCCGTCTACTCAGCTTCGGACAGGATCAAATTGGCGCCGTCTGTGACACTACAAAAAAACAAGGGCTTTAGAACCGGTTTTTGGGACCTTCCGAAGTGTATTCTAACCGCTTCAAATAAATTTGAAGCGGTTCCTTTACTGACTCAATTTCATCCGCTCCTAGGATCTATTGTACCACAACAACGACCGGTGGTGAAACAAGAATAACCGCTCCTAAAAGAATTATTCGAAGCGGTTATAAACTGCTCCAACAGGTAGTCACAGAAGCAGTTGTTTAACCGCTGGTGTTTCTAGTCTTTGGAAGTGGTTGATAACCAGACCTATAGACGTGCATCACATTCGGTTTTCTAGCGCTGTGATTGCTTTGTTCTTGAGGCGGTTAACTAACGCTTCAAATTAATATATAAGAGCGGTTATTCAAAACGCTTGTACAAACATCTGAAGCTGTTATAAACCGTTTGTACAACCATGAGCACTGCAATACATTTTCCCTTCTAAGAGTGGTTGTTAACCGCTTCTCAGAAGTCATTTAAAAAAACATTTTTAGAATTTTCTATTCCATTCTTACTGCACAAGCAACTCCACAATGGAAAAAAAAATGGTACATTTAAGAGAAATAATTAACTAAAAAACAAAATTGAATTGTCATTTACTAGGATATAAACCAAACAAAATCCAACAATCCACAAATGAGTATCTAAGTTTCAAGAAACATGAAATTCTAAAAACAAAAACATACTAATGATTACAAATGAAGGCACAAACTAAAATATATTTTTCCTTCAATATCTAATTATCAGATGAATCTTCTCGGGAGATGGCATTTTCTTTTGGATTTAATGTGACATCCATGTGTTTCTGAATGATGTTTGCCATTACATTTGCCATCTGTAAAAATAAATCAAAATTAAAATCATAAATTTGAACAAGAAACCAACTTGTTAATTTGATATTATATAATATGTAAATACCTGTGTTGGTAACAATTCAGGTCCATTAGACCCTCCAGTAGTTCCATGTATCATACTCTGCATAACACGTGTAAAACTTTCAAACTGATCTTGCATTTGTCTCATTTGCTCCATTTTTGTTTGAAATTGTGCTTTTTGCGCCTCCATTTCTGCTCGCAACTGTGATTCACGCATCTCCATATCTTTGTTCATTTATTCTTGCATTGATTTGAATTTATCTATGATATCCGTAGTGGAGTGATAGCTAGTTTTGCCTATTGTAGAATGAGCTACGTTTACATTGTTCAGGGAAGACTTGGCTAGGCAGTGCTCCTGCTCCTAGATATCGAACTCGACCAGAATGCTCAATTCCGAATACATCACTGCATAAAATTTATAATTAATACATATACATTTTGTAATAGCCTTAACAAAAATGATATCAAATTTTAAAAAAAATATAACTGAAATGCATCCTCATGCACTTCTATTGCTTGTGTTCCCTCAGGCATGTCTTGTAGGCGAATTTGCACAGCCTCATCCAACAAATGCTAACAAACAAAACATCAATTGAATGAAAAATTTATTCAAAATCCATTTTAAAAAATTGCAACAAATTAGTACCTCATAGCGTATGGCTTCAGCATCAACTGGAGCACCTCCTTTCTTTTTACTTCTTCGACTCAAATGCATTATTTCGATGCGAGTCGGCTTCCTACCATTGTCTTTCAACTAATAGAAGAACAATAACACATATACAACAAATGTGACAGCTGAAATTTTACAAACAATAAGCATATATCAATCGTTAACAACATATCTATAAAGGTTAACTACATTCTATATCATTATATATCTATATTTACAACACCATAGAAGCATATAACACTAGTTATTTATAACATCAAAGTTTAAACAACAAATAGGTAATATGAAACTTGTTGCAAATAAAAAAAAAATCAACTTGTTGCAAATAAAAAAAAAAGATTTGATACTTACAAATTTATCTTCCAAAGAAGCAATACTTATTCGTCCCTGTGCATGAGTTTTTTTTTTTTTTTTCATTTTCTCGATTTATTTTTGAACTTTTCTGAAAAAAAAAGTTTAAGTTTTACTAGGAATATCCATAACTATATATAAAAAATTATCAATACTAGTGATTACCTCAGTAACCTTCCAGTGCTCACATAATCTTTCCCAGACTTCTGTAGCCAGGCCATGAGGAATAGGACGAATGGACACAAGGTCCCTTAATGGGATATTCGAGTCATAAGACGTAGCTTTAACTTGGGTGCTCCATCGCCTCCATGCAGCTCCCATCATTTGCATCACAAAATCTCGGTGTTGATCGGAGATTATGAATCGTGCCTATAAACATAAAATTAAATATGTTAATGTTTGAAACTCATGTGTGATATTAAGTACTTCTCAACTTACAATAACAAGTTTCCATGCCTCCTCCAACCGATGCTTTGGAATTTTTCGCAGTCTAAATAATCAAGGGTTAACAAAACTTCATTCCGAGCTATTGTTCCCACATAATTTACTAGTACCAGTTGTAAATCACCATAGGGATGCCCTCTTTCATTAAATGTGACATGTAGCAAATCATCGTGATGCAATGCATGAACATCCTTCATTACAGTCCTCCCACGTCTATTCGGCTGCCTCTGCGAAGGCAACACTGCATCTTTGCCAGATAAATATACATGCAAAATATGATTGTTTTGTCATGCGTTAAACTTAATTAAATATATAAAAAATATATTTTCAACCTTCCTCATGGAACTCCTCATCATGTTGTTGTGATGCTAGTGCATTATTTTGGGTTTCCGATGGTGAATGTGATGTTGTGTCTTGTGATTCAACTTCATCGTCACGCCTTTTATTTGATTCTTGTCCCCTAGATCGCCTTATGATATTCTTCGTCAACTTTTGAATTCTTTTGTTTGTCATTTTTCATATGTACTTGAGAATAATAATAATAATAATAATAATAATAATAGTAATGAAGATGGTAAAGATACATAACAAATAATTATAGAAAAAATAAACAAATAGACGATTGTAGAGATAAAGAAGACCCCAATTTGCACTAGTATGATAGATATATCTGATGTGGTGGAGTTCTTTAATTTAATTATATATTATATAGAAAAAGAATATGACCAACCGATTGTTTGTTTCTATGAACATTGGTCATGAACTTGGATGGATAATAACACGTATGAAAATTTCTCTCCTAGGGAACAACTTCTACATTCCAATCTCAAAAGAAAAATAGTTACAACCAAATAAAGAACAAACACAATATTAAAAGAATCATCACTCATAATCCTTCACAACATAAAAGAAATTTTATGAAAGATTTACAAAAGTCCATTAACTATCTGAACACCAAACTCGTTTAAAACATAATGTTAAGAGTATTTACCTCTAGAATCTGAAAACGAATTGTAACTTAGGGTAGAGCAGAAATTTTCTTTACACAAGATAGAAAAAATCGATTATGAGGTATATTTACTACACAGGCAGATTTTCTCAAAAAAAAAAAAACTTACAAGTGGAAATATCAAATATTAATGCGGGATTTTGAATAAGATGACGCCGTTTCATTTTTCCACGTTCTTTTAGGCAACATATAAGAGCCTTTTCGTTTTCCAAAATCTCTTTTTAATTAAGGCATACCATTTTTAACTTTATAAAATATTAAATTATTAAATTAGATGTGAGAAAATATGACAATAGTATATAGAGAATTTTAGCTATGATTCCAAAAACGGTAACTTACTGTACATGATTAAAAAATAATGATTTTTTATGATTTTGAAGAAATAATATGAAATTTACGAGATAGATATAAAAAATTAATATTAAAAATAATTATATTTTCTCCATAGCACAAATCCTAATAAATCTTTTCAATTTTACAAGGATTTTATTTAGTTAAATAAATTCTCATCAATCTCCTCATGAAATACCAATTTAATTAATTAATGGTCGTCTGAACTTAGTAGATGGTACAAAAAATCTGCAAAGAAAATAAACTTGATAATGACGTTGTTTGCCCATGAATTGGTAGACTTAAAAAAATGATCAACTTGAAGAGTAAACCTTGTCGAGTTTTACACTTTGCCAATTTTTTCATTCTGAATATTTGGTAGAATTTATTAATAATAACTAAAATGAGCTCATAAATTTATTAAGATTGGTAAAATTTATTGTAAACACTTGACAATGTTTAAATCAACAATGAAAACAAAATATCCACTTGACAAAATTTATAGTTTTACACTTGACGGTGGTATTATAATATATTCTTTGTGCTCCTTATTTCCCTACCTATTAGAAAACAAAATAAAACTAGTTAGTTGGATTCGTTTCCATTTTTGGCCTCTCTTCTCTCCCCGTAACAGAATTGAAGATGAGTGAATGAATGATAGTCTAGTCATATGTATTAAAAAGGTTATATTTTCAACAATTGAAATATTATAGTATTTTCAAAAGATGAAAAAGCAAGATGCAATTATCTCAATTTTTGTATCTGATGACCACCTAATATGTCACCAAGTGTTAACCAATACTTTAATAAGCAATAGTTTAATAGTAATTTTGTAATTTATTAATTTAGTATTTTTATCCTTTTATGATGTCAAATTAAATTTTTTATTATTAAATATATTTATTGTTGTAAAATAAAATTTGTTAGCCCTCGTTAAAAATTATCTCTAGATCTACCCCTGTCGGCGATTGAAGCAATGAAATAGGTGAGTTGTTAATGTCTAAATAAACGTGAACTCTTCTATGTATCTTTGCTTAAATAAAACCTATTATTTTTAGGAGTGGTTCCAACTGCTTCAAAAGGATTCTTTTAGAAGCAAAATATAAAACCACATCTAAATGTGCTAAATAGAAGCGGTATATCATAACTGCTTCTACGGAAAATCTATTGCAGTGGAAAGTACGTAACCGCTTCTAAACCTTTACTCATTCGATGCGGTTATTCAAACGCTTCAAAAAGACCGATTCAAAAACACCTATTTTTTTTGTAGTGTGAGAACGCACCTGCATCCGAGCGGAAGAGATGAACGAAGCTGGACGACCGCACACCGTGATGCTCTCCCAGGAGGAGCTCGACGCTCTAATCGAGGCAAGAGCAGCTAAGCTCGTAGAGCAACAGAAACAGAAGGCGCAGGCCCAGCGATTGGAGAAACAAGCGACGTCAGCGTCAGGAGGCCGAGCGGCAACAGAGATAAGGATCTGATAGACATTCAAGGGGAAGCACCACTTGCCCCGATCCCTTTTCACCAAGCCCTTTCCCGTACACCCCCGGAATTAAGGCCAGCATTACCGAGCGGGGTGAAAGGTGCGCCAATATAATGTATGCTGTATACTTTTCGTTTGGCTGTATATTTGAATTGCAGGAGTAAAAAATCGAAAAACTAGCGCAAGTATAGGGCATCGTAAGCCGATCGGAAGACCGTCGAGCTCCGACGTTAAATATCGAGAGTCGCGCCGGCGACTATAAACCCTCCGGCCGGAAGACCGTCGAGCTCCGACGTTAAAAATCGAGAGTCGCGCCGGCGACTATAAACCCTCCGGACAGAAGACCGTCGAGCTCCGACGTTAAAAATCGAGAGTCGCGCCGGCGACTATAAACCCTCCGGACAGAAGACCGTCGAGCTCCGACGTTAAAAATCGAGAGTCGCGCCGGCGACTATAAACCCTCCGGCCGGAAGACCGTCAAGCTCCGACGTTAAAAATCGAGAGTCACGCCGGCGACTATAAACCCTCCGGACGGAAGACCGTCGAGCTCCGATGTTAAAAATCGAGAGTCGCGCAGGCAACTATAAACCCTCCGGCCAGAAGCCGAGCTTCGACGTTAAAATCGAGAGCCGCGCGGCGACTATAAACCCTCCGGCCGGAAGACCGTCGAGCTCCGACGTTAAAAATCGAGAGTCGCGCCGACGACTATAAACCCTCCGGTCGAAAGACCGTCGAGCTCCGACGTTAAAAATCGAGAGTCGTGCCGGCGACTATAAACCCTCCTGCCGGAAGACCGTCGAGCTCCGACGTTAAAAATCGAGAGTCGCGCCGGCGACTATAAACCCTCCGGCCGGAAGACCGTCGAACTTCGACGTTAAAAATCGAGAGTCATGCCGGCGACTATAAACCCTCAGGACGGAAGACCGTCGAGCTCCGACGTTAAAAATCGAGAGTCGCGCCGGCGACTATAAACCCTCCGGCTGGAAGACTGTCGAGCTCCGACGTTAAAAATCGAGAGTCGCGCCGGCGACTATAAACCCTCCGGCCGGAAGACCGTCGAGCTCCGACGTTAAAAATCGAGAGACAATAAAGAGGTCGACTTTTAAGTCGTTTGGCCGATCGGCCAAGTAACCAAAAGTACTTCGTGAACCTCTGGCGAAAACCCCGTTTGCAAAACAGGATATATTCAGCCGAGCGGACTAGCTATGCAAAATACTTCGCAAAAAACCCCTTTCGAACACAAGAAAAGTGAGATGAGAGGCGAATAGCGAGGAGAAGTGAAGGAACATGAACAACGGTAGTTGGCTAGCCGAGCGGACAGCACTCGTATTGATTAGTAAAAGAAAAAGCAAGCAAAAGGATAGCATTAAAGAAATTAAGGCCGAGCGGCCGAATTACAAAAAAGGATAGTCTTTGGCCGAGCGATCGAATTACATAAGAACTATTCTAGATAATCGTATAGGTCCTTCGGAATGGTGTCGAGGAGCGTCGCCTGGTCTTGGGCCGGGATGAGGATGGCGTCAGGAAGATGGCCCTTGGACTTCAAATAAGTTGTGGTGGCCGTCATAGCGAGCTCGAAAGCAGTATACATCAGCTCGCACACTTTTACGGAGAATTCGACCGAACGGATGTAATTCAGCCTCAAGGCGGCGACCCGGTCTGGCTCAGCATCTTGGTACTCTTTGAGAGCCGCTCGGGAAGCATCGGCGGCTGCCTGATGTTCTTGCAAGGCAGCCTCAAGCTTCTTCACTTCATCCGATCGGGCCGCCTTCTCGCCGGCCAGATGATCCATTAGCTCCTTGACATTTTGCTCCAGGCCCCGAGCCTCGACATTCTTTTTCTCCAGATTGGAGATAACAGTGTTTTTCCGAGTGGTGGCTAGGCTCATTTTTTGGTCGAGCGTCTTGACCTGTCGATTGAGCTTGGCCAAAATGTGGGCCTGATTGGCCATCTTCTTCTTCTCGGCCTCCAACAGAGCTTGGGTCTTTTTGAGCTCTTTCTGCAGCTCGGCGTAAGAGGGGCCTTGGGAGCCGACCGGGCCACCCGAAGCCTTCAACCTCTTTAGCTCCTCGTCTACCATAGCTAGACGATTGGAGACCGCGATCTCCTCCACCCATATTTGACATAAGCAAGAGTGTTAGTAGCCGATCGGAAAGAATGCGTAAAGGACTTGAGAAAATAGGCTTACCCCAGTAGCTTGCTGCATGTGGCTGTTGGCCAGATTGCTGAGTGGGATCATAGCGACGCGTGCCCGAGCGTCGGCCCACATTTCGGCTAGGGGCCCTTTCATCGTGATTATGTGCTCGGGCACAGTTGGCCGATCGGCTTCTGGCATCAGCTCTTCGGTGGGAAGATGCAGAGAGACCCTGACGGTGCGGCGCCGACCGGGAGTCGTATGAGCGGGAGCAGGGGACGGATCGGAGGCTGGCGTAGAAAATTGGGACAGAATGGCCGAACGTTCGAATCAGCGAGGAGCGGGCGGAAGGGTGCTGACTGGAATGGCCTCAAGAGGGTCTGCCGACGCATCCAGCTGGGATGGGGTCCGATCAGACGAAATCGCCTCGACCGTTGGAGCTTTGCCGCGAGAATCGGCAGTGGTCCGTTCAGTCGACTGGATTGCAGAAGTGGTCGAGCGGAGTGGTGTCTCCGTTCGGCGTCTCTTTTGTCGAAGAGGGCGCTCTTCCTCCTGAGCGGAGCCTTCCTCTTGGACTGTTGGTCCCTCGTTGGGGGTGGCTCCTCTTGCTACATCCTGGGGAGAAGCCTGAGCGGCCGACTCCTGTTGAGTCCCACTCTCCCCTTCATGTGAGCCGACCGGCTCAATGCCAAGCGCCTCCATCTCTTTGGCAGCCGCGGCCTCGAGCGCCGCCGCCTTCCTCTTCAAAATTCCGGCCATCACCGACTCCATGACAATGTTCGCTGCAAAGGAAAAAGGAGAAAATCAGTTAGCAATCAAGGCAAATGTATAAGTAAGATTCTTACCGAAGCCGCTCGGGAGGGGGGTCCTGATCGGACTCAGGCCGAATATGTACATCACCCCTTCTGGTAAGAACTTGTTGATGTCGAACCTCAGACCGGCTAGCATGTTGGCAGCGTGAAGATAGTCCGATCGGGTCTTGAACCTTTTGAGCTCTGGGGAGATTGGCGGTCCGACCTGCCACTGGGTTCGGAAGGAGGCCCGCTCGGGCATACGAAGGTAGAAGTAAAACTCTTTCCAATGCTTATTGGAAGAGGGCAGTTTATTAAAGGAAACTAAACCGGGCCGAGCCTAGAACATGTAAGTGTCCAGCTCGGACTGTTTGGGGTAGTAGAAATAGTAGAAGACCTCCGGTCGGAGGGGAATGTTGTGGATTTTGAATAAGACGACAACGCCGCACAGAAGGCGGAAAGTGTTGGGGACTAGGCTGCCGAGCGGAAGGCCGAAAAAAATGCAAACTTCAGAGATGAAGGGATGAATTGGAAATCGCAGACCGGCAGTGAACTGGTCGCGGAAAGCACAAAAAGCTCCGCGCGGCGGTTTGTGTGGCCGAGCGGAGGGAGAGGGTAAGATAATTTCGAAGTCGGATGGGATGTCAAAATTATCCATCAGGATATTGGCGTCGCGCTGATCGAAGCGCGACTCCAGGGTGGTGTACCACGGGCCGAGGGCTTGGTCTTGAGGCTGAGAAGAACTAGCCATTGTCCGAACGGACGAAACCACAAAAGGCAGACAACAGAAAGAAGAGGACGGCAAACGAGACGGCGCCCAGAGGACCAAAACTCGGGAAAGAAACGCAAATAGAACCAAAGATAGAAAAGAGGAAAAGCCTTACAGGGAAGAATAAGGATCTACGAGGAATGCGGAGTCGCCGGAAAGAGAAGAAGCGGCAACGATATCACCAGAGCAAGAACGGCAAAGAAGCTTCTGGGCACGCGAGAATAGAAATGCGGCGAAGGCGGAAAAAGCGAAGGCTTTATAGGGTTGAGCCCGAGCGGCCTCCACCGTCGGATTCAGGTCGCGAGAACCGGAACACGCATCTCGCCGTCCATTCAAACCGCCTCGGTCTCGTCACCCGCGGCGGCGCCGCCGTATGATGACGGCAGCATCGCCACGTGGCATCCAGCTATTAGAGTGCATTTAATGAGTGCGTGCTCGGCCTTAATGATGGAGATTGGCACAAACTGCGAAGAGATCCGAGGAATGTTGACGTTGACTGACGTTATAGCTGCCCCCGTGGAGGTCGAGCGGAGGATAATTGCATATAGATGCCGCTCGGTACAACTGATGGTCCAATCAGTCGGACTAATCGCCTCCTTCGACTAGACTTGAAGGGGAGGCAAGTGATCCAGCAGTAAGGACGGGGGACCCCCTTTGAGGGAAGTCAATGACACATAGAGGTCAAAAGTCCAAGGGCAAGATGAGGTTCGGCCGATCGGGCAAGGGTCGGGTCAACCGCCCAAACGGGTCAGAACAGAATCAAAGACAACCCGGCGGGGAGTCGGGTTTCCAACGCTCATGGTGAACAAGGTTGCCAGGCCGAGCGGGTGGTCCGCTCGGCCGAGGCATAAGGCAGCAATGCCGTGAGCTGCCTCAGCTGAGCACACAACCAGGAATCTCCCGAGCGGACTAGTACCTGCGTCCGGTCGGACATGATGGGGCTGCCGAGCGGCTAGGCGCTCGGCGTGGGAGGAGAAGGGATAAAAGGACAAAGGAACATTCTCTGACAACAAGCATGTTCGAAGACCAAGCCATGCACAGAATTCTATGACGGAAGGTTCTACTGTCCCATCAGAGAGGTGCTCGGACTGTAGCGGTATGGTGTCAGGCAAGCTCCTCTGGCAAGCCCATACTGAGGTATGGTGAGAGGACACGTGTATGCCTCGGTATGTGTGCATAAGCCTCCTCACAGCTCTATATAAGGGTCCTCATACTTCGCCGGAGGTACGCGATCTCTTATATTAAGAGCCATTTCATAGCTTCCTCTTGCCTGACTTGAGCGTCGGAGGCTCGTCGCCGGGAACCCTTTCCCGGCCCGACTTCTTTACATGTTCGCCGGAGATTGGTGCAGCTGGTTGGAGATATAGGAGAGCGCCACGTCCCCAGCGTCCGTCTACTCAGCGTTCGGACAGGATCATATATATATATATATATATATATATATATATAAAAGGATGTGAGATATATCTATTGACATGAGACCTTTTGGGGAGAGCCCAAGAGTAAAGTCATGAGGGCATAGACCCAAAATGAACAATATCATATCATTATGAAAATATATGGATATCCTTTGATCTCAATAAATGGTATCAGAGTCATGGTCCATATCAGATGTCATGTGGGGTGACCTTGAATGAAGTTAAAGGGTATGCCCGAAGTAAGTCAAGGAGACCGTATACTTATGGGAAGGCCCCGTAGTAGGTCAAAATTATCGGATATTTACGAAAAGATTTGGACTATAAGAATAATTATGATTCTTTGTTTGAAAAGAGTGTTTAAAAGGATATAAGAAATTAAGAACAAAGCCATATATTATGATATTGTGAAGATATCTCATAACAGACACCCTAATAATTTAATATCCCAAATTTATTATTCTACGGAGAAGATAATTTGCAATGCGCTAGCTGATGAATTGAACAGTAAATGCGTGCGAGACTGCATGGGTGCTTAAGAAGATGTTGGCTCCCATGGTGCGTGGTGAGATCGTGATTGAGAGGCGAACGCTAGAGGAAGACGAGGCGAATAACATTCATGAGGCGATACGTTCATATATGATCGTCTAATTATATCATATGTTTAAATAATTCGAGAGGCGATACAATGAATATATGAGAATTGAAAGATATTCTTGCTTGATTTATCTGTATATATTTTTTCTTTTATGTATTTTATTTTTATATAATCCGGTATAATCATTATAAATGAAAGAAATGAGTTGTTCACATGAGGCAACTACTTGCATGAACACACATTGTATTATCCACTAGATTTTTTTTCAAAAAAAAATCAAGCATTGTTTACCTATGAATCAATTTTATATATATAATCATAGATGAAAGAATGTATACGCCATTCGTGCCATTGGATAATATTAAGTAGCTAGCTAGAAGCTTTTAGGACATCCTCTAATAAATATACAATAGACTATACGACGATACGACTTGAGGTGGCCATCTAATTTGATGGGATAAGGAAGGTCGTATCGCTTTCTATGAATGAGGATGAACATGAGGCAGCTCAGTTGTCGCCTTCCTCTTTGCTGTACCTTAGCTTGCTTCGTCTCGTAAGCATGCACATGTGCATGTTTTCCTTGTCTTTCACTCCCATTCTTTAGTAGCATAGCTATCTAAGCACAATGACTCTTGTCATACTTTTAGCGTTGGAAATATAATTAAAACTAGTGATTATGCACACGCGTCGCGTGTATAATATAATACATTGAAATCACATTGACCTTTTATAATGAAATTATATTAATTAAATCATTTTAGTATTAAAATATTAAAATAGAATCATTAGTAGAGTTATTAGGGTAAAGTATCTGACTTTTGAAAATCTGAATTATTTGTATCTTTTAAATAGAGTAGTCATTAGGATAAAGTACCTGGTAAAGTATTGACTTTTGAAAATCTGAATTATTTGTATTTTGAAAATTCGAATTGTTTGGATTTTCAAGTGTCACCCTTACGACTTCCCTATGAAAAAATTAATTTAATTTAATATTATACTTATCTTAGTAAAAAAAATTAAGAAAAATATATTTTTTAACATTGACTTAAAATATTTATAGAAGCTTCTTTGATCATAGTGTTGTCAATTCTAAGATGTGGGACTAAAGAAAACTATATTTTTTATATAAAACAACCAGAGAAAATTAATGATGAGAAAAATTCATAATAATATGTCACAATTGAGTCTCAAACTCTAGATCACTGATTGTTTCATTTGTGAAATTACTAATAAACTTTGGAATTATTTTTAGTGTGAAAAGAAAAAAGGATATTAACTAAAATTCATTTTAAGTTTCACTAAAGTTAGTTAGTAAAGAGGGGGGTTTTTAATAAAATAGTAATATTTTACATTAAAAATACTTTTTAATGAAAAAAATCATGAATTTATAAATAAAAGATATCTATAATGGTATGAGATATTTTTGATGGAGTCCATAAATAAATCTATAAGAGTTTATATTTAAAATAGACAATGTCATACCATTATATAAATTTTTTTTATCATAATAAATAGTATTTGAATTATGATCTAGATCGAGTCATCTAAGTGGAATACATGACCTTGAATGAAGGAGGTGGGGACTCCCATAGAAATAAACTCTAAGCGAAAAGTCTAAAGGAGGTCGAATGCTTGATGGAAATCCTGGATGAGTAAACTCTAGGGGGTGAAAAGTTCAAGAATGTAAAGGGTGACCGGATAGCTTGATGGAAATCCTGGAGGTGTTCGTATGCTTGGCGAAAATTCTGAGGGAGTGAACCCTAGGTAGTGAAAAGTCCAACCAAGTCAAGGGTACCCCGTTGCCTTGGCAAAATTCTAGGGGTGATCGGATGCTTGGCGAAAATCTTGGGAGAATTGAATATTAGGTGATGAAAAATCCAAACAGATCAAAGATGACTTAGGAAAAAATCCCTAAGGATCCTTGGGAGTGAAATGAAAAATCTAAGTAAATCAAGGGTGACTAAATGTTTGATGAAAATACCGAGAGAGTAAACTTTAGATGGTGAAAAGGTTTTAGAAGAAAGGAGTAATCTTGATTAGTTGGATGTTAAGGAAAAAATGGTTAAAAATATAATAGAAGTATCATATTTCTAAAATGTATGAAAATCATCATAAATTTATAGGATAGAAGATATCTTCAATAATATGACGTTTTTTTTTTTAAAGGTAAAACTCAAAAAATAAATTTACCAAACACAAACAAGTTCCATACATGGAGAAAACTATGAGATTGAATTTAAGTAACTCCTCATCTTATTTTTATTAAAAAAAAATATTAATGATTGAGTAGATGAATAATAAATTTTACACCAATAACAAATAGTCACTAAAAATATTTTTTTTAAAAAAATGGGTCTTTTTATAAATTTTATTATATTTTTCTCTCTCTTTTAGTGTTTTTATAAAATAACATCATTTCCTTTTTAAAATTGTGATTTCATTGGTAATTTTTCATGGTCTCTTGAGCAATAAAAACAATGATGTTGTATTTTTTTAAAAAAAAAATTAATAATTAAAATACGAGTACATAGCCAACTAATATATTGAGTGTACTTATAAGAAATCAAATCATTTTTTCCTTTTTTATTTTTAATATGGATAAACTACTAAAGTATTTTGAAAATAAAAACACACTTATGCCTACAGAAGCTCGGACATAAACATGACATTTTTGATGTAATAATTAAAGATATAATTTTGTAGGAACTCAAGATTTGAAATTCATCCGACACTGTCTATGTATCTGGATTTACCTCGCTTAATACCCTGGAGCTGACTATAGATCCACTGGGGTGGTGAATCAAAAATCATTAAAAAAAAAAAACTTAAGAGAATTCTTATTGCTAAAATTTTAGATCGCAAGCATTCCAGATAGCAAACTAATAGGGGAGTTCATGCCCACCATGCAATCAAAGCCAAGTTCCACAAAATTATCGTCACAAGATAGCGACCGATTGTGAAACCATGATCAGATAGTGATTCGCCCCACGGGGTTATTTCGGCTGGTAAAGGCGTGGAAGTTTACCACTGAGAACATGGGTTCGAGTCCGCAGGGCAACGGGGATTTATTCCCTATCCCTGTGCAAAAAAGTCTCGGCCCACTGCGTACTTGCCACCGAGCTACCGTGATTTACCTCCCTCGTGATGACCCTGGGCAGGGTGCGGCGGGGGCCCTGAGGGCGAGGGTTTCGCCTTTTGCCACCAATGATCAGATAGTGATTCGTCCTCTCGGGGCGGTGCGATGGTTAAGACATGAGATGTTGCCACATGAGGTCTTGGGGTCGAAACTCGACGTGATCGAGTATAACCTTCTCCATGTCTTGGCCATTTGCACTAATGGCTAGTAGTCATCCGTGATTTACCTCCTTCGTGTTGACCTAGGGACGGATTGGCGAGGGCGCTGGGGGCGAGCGAATCGCCTTTTACCACATGATCAGATAGTGATTCTATGGGACGGGTTAACGGAGACGTTGAGGGCGAGCGTATTCATCTTTTTACCACCATGATCAAATAGTGATTATTCTTATGGCATAGTTGAGTTGGTACTTAACTTGTATCAATAAGCAAAAATTTGAGTCAATCAGTGATTGTCCCAGGACGTAACTGAGTTGGTACCTAAATGATAGACTTGTATTGATGAGCAAGAGTTTAAATCGAATCTGCGACAATCTAGTCTAATCACTTATCATTAGCTATAAAGTCAAGGCCAAGAGATAGCAACTGGCCATTGAAATCGTGATCGCTTGGCCACGAAGTTGCAACCGTGATTGTCTGGCCTCAATTTTCATGATCAATCGTGATCACTTAGCCGCCAAGCAAGAGCCCTCACAATTTCGTGGTATTTTAGTAAATAAAAAAACTAATTAGGTTTTTTGAGTCGTTTTTAAAATTAGATAGGTTATATAGTAAATTGCATCGTTTTCATAATTAACATAAAAAAATATCTTTTTTGTCTGTTAGTCAAGCTATTTCTAACAACAAATATGTAAGAATACAATATGTATTTATATTTGAACATTAAAGTAAATAAGAAATAATATCATAGAATATATAATAGGGTAAAAAAAATTATTTAAGAATTTTGTGCAAATGGATGTTTTAATTTTGTTTTTGCAACTTAACTATAAATATTAATCAATTGATTGCTATTGGAGCAAAGTAATATTGCTATCCCAAACGAAGCCATCAGAATTCAGGAATTGAATAGCTAAAGACAAGGACCTCCTCATCAAACTTATACAAAACTAATCTTCAAGAACACTCATCTATGCAACTCCTACATGATTTATCTTCTTTTACGTAATCCGAGAATTAACTGAGATAAATAACCACCTTTTACTACAGAAGATCACCGATCTATGCACTAGTGGCAATTTCAAATATTAATTTACAAAACAAAAAGACAAAATGTGCTTAACGGCAATCAATAGCACTTTAAACGAGATTATATATATATATATATATATATATATATATATATATATAAAGCCATCAAAGAAGTGCCATTTGCGAAAAAACCATCTTAAATTTGGTTATTATTTACGTCATTAGTGCACCTTCTTGGAGAAGAGAGCCATGAGGCTAAAAAGGCCTCTGCCGGTTCGCTCACGCGCGGTCACCCCATTCTTATCGTCACCCCCGCAGTTCCGTTGCCCACCGCGGTACCCGATGCCCGTGTTCAGCATCCGTGCCCCGGCGCCGGCGTTCGCTTTGCGGCCACTGGCGGTGATCTTATCTCTCTCCCTTTGCTCGGGCCGCCGGATCTGCCAAACCGGGCTGGCCCGGCCCACCAGGACGCCTCCGGGCCGGCCCGGGCTCGCGGCCCACCTCCTTCCGCCCGGCGCCGCTGAGGCGTTGTGGTGCTTCGACGACTCCCCCCGGGAGTTGCTCCTCGAGCAAGGGGCGCTGCTTGCCCTGCGGCCGGAGGCCGACGCCGGCGGCCGGACGGCGCTCCCGGCGGATCGACTCCGCGAGAAGGGCCAGATGTTGATGTTAAGCTCGGCGACGGCGCCCCCGTCTCCGCCCTTCCGATCTTTGCGCCGCTCCTTCTCCTCGGCCGGCTTCTTCTCCCCGACGCGGAAAATGTCCTTCCACCGCTTCGACCCCGTGGTCGGGGAGCAGGAGATGGAGGCCGTGAGCTCGGCGGTGGGAGGCGGCCGAGGAAGGGGGGAGGCCGGATCTGGGTCAGGCTTCGATTTGGGACGACCACGCGGGGCGTCGATTTCGGAGTCGAGGTGAGGGCGAAGGGAGAGGTGGTGGAGAGGTAGGAGAACCCCGTCAGCGAAGAGCTCGTCAGCAGTGAGGAGCGGCGGCGGCGGCGGGTCGGCTACCGCCCAGAACTCAAACTCCGGAGAGGAGGCGGAGGCGCTGCCGATTCTCCTCGGGCTTCCTTCCATCTGGATTGAGAGAGAGATAGAGAGAGAGGAGAGAGAGAGTGGATTAATGGATTTGGTTGGAAAAAGATTTAAAATACAAGGACACCGTTTTTTATATATATTTCAAATACGAATTTTTTATTATTTTTTATGGAGAACTTTACTGACCAATCAAGTCGAATTATTTATTCTTAAATTATATATTATAAAAATATAATTAATATTGTTTTCTTGTTGTGATGAATAAATTAGGACTCGATATTATATTGATAAAGTAGAGAAAAATTTTCAATCATAATTAGAATTTTACATACAATCCTTACTCATAAAAAATTTTATTTTCACTTTCTACATGCAAAATTTTATTTGCTTCAACTCCCTCATGCAAATATTGTGACCTAATTGCCCCTCAAATATTTTAGGTACAAAAGGTCCAAAGTTGAGTATCATTTAAAAAAAATCTAGTATATTTTCTATCTAATTTAGTATCATTTAAAGAAAATCTAGTATATTCGAGTATATTTTCTATTAAAATTGCCCTTCATATTTTTTTTTAAGGTATAAATAGTCCAAAAATGAGTATAATTTTTATTAAATTCAGCATTTTAAACTAGAATTGATTATATTTTCTATTAAATTGAGTACGACGTTTTTCCTATTTAATATAATTTCTCGTAATTCAGTACCATTTGAAAAAAATCTAGTATATTTTTCATCCAATTGAGTATCATTTAAAGAAAATCTAGTATATTTTCCATCCAATTGAGTACCATTTAAAGAAAAATCTAGTGTATTTTCCATCCAATTGAGGTGGAAAAAGAATCGTACTCAATTTGATAGAAAATATACTAGATTCTAGTTTAATGTACTGAATTTAAGAGAATTTATACTCATTTTTAGACTTTTTATACTTAAAATATCAGGGGTAATTAGGTAAGTATATTAGACTAGGGAGTGAAAATAAAGTTTTTATCCAATGGAGAGTGCATGCCAAATTATATTTACCAATAGGGACTGTATGTAAATTTACCCATATTATATTTACCAATAGGGACTGTAAATTTACCAATAAGTTTTTATGTAATTTGCTAGAAACTAAATGGCTTGAGTTACCTAGAGTTGAGGATGGATGAACGCTCTCTCCTTCATCCCTTCCGGAGGTAGAAGCTTCTTCTTCTTGCTCCGAACTTGAAGAAGAACTCTCCTCCTCTTCTTCTTTAGATGTTGAGTGACCCTCAACTTCTAAATCCATTCCTTCATGAAGTGAGCTACTTGGCTCACTTGACTCCTCTTCATGACTTGAAGTGGAGTTCTCCTCATGGAACTTTGCCAAGTTGTTCCACAACTCCTTGGCATCGTTATATCCACCTATCCTACACAAAACATCATTAGGTAAAGAAAATTCAAAAATTTTCAATACCTCATCGTTGACTAGGGATTGGTGGACTTGTTCCTTGGTCCACTCCTTCTTCTCTAGGGTTTCTCCTTTCTTATCCATCGGAGGCTTGAAACATAATTGAACACAACTCCAATTTTCAAGGTTAGTCATAAGAAAGTACTTCATTCTTACCTTCCAAAACGCGAAGTCGTCGCGATCGTAGAAAGGTAGAATTGTGACGTCTTCTCCAAATAACTCCATTCTCTAGCTCGTGCTCCCCCGGGTGTTGATCCAACGAAGAGCGACCTCGCTCTGATACCACTTGTCAGGACCGATGATCGCGGCTAGAGAGGGGGGATGTGAATAGCCGACCCCAAATTGCTCGTTTCTTCCTACGATTAGGGTTAGCGCAGCGGAAATAACTAAATAGAAACGCAAAAAGGAAAGATCAAACCTCAAACTCGAACTCGACGATGTAACGAGGTTCAGAGATGAAACTCCTACTCCTCGGCGTGTCCGTAAGGTGGACGAAGCCTATCAATCCGTCGGTGGATGAGTCCCCGGAAAACTGGCTAATAAGAACTCCTTCTGGGTGAAGAAACCTCACCACAAACTCTTGCAACAGCAAGATCAGAGTACAAGTACAAGAAGCACAGCAAGATACAAATATAAAGATGAATGTAACAACTCTTGCTTGCCTTCTCGTCGTCGACTGAAATCTGTAGATGAAGCACCAACTTCACAGAATCACAGCAGCAGCTGAAACCAGTCGAAGAAGTTGAGGAAGCTCACGCGAAGCTTCGGAAGCGAGCTTAACAAAGCTCTAGAACAGCAGAAGCAATAACTTGCAGAAGCAAGAAGAAGATCAAGAAGAAGCAGAAGCTTCGGAGAAGTTGAAGAGTAAGTGAAAAACCACTGTAGAAGCCCTCAGCCCTTTTATAGCCTGCATCCACCTGCGAGAAGAACAGAGGCCAAAGACAGCAGAAGAATCTAGCCGTTGTCTCATCAGGGCTGCATCGATCAAGCATCACCGACGGCTCTGGTTGATCCGACGGTCGTGGGGACCGATCAGTTTATATCGACGGTCCCCGCACCGATCGAATGCTTTCACGCAGAGTTGCCCAACTCTTCAGCAGACTCGATCGGTCCCGGACCGATCAGCCTCCGACGGTCCCTGCACCGATCAAGAAGCTCACATAGCACATCGATCGCTCGATCGATCTCCGCACCGATCAGAAACCACAAGACGATGGATCGGTCACTGATCGATCCGTGTCTTGGTTTTTGCCCAAACCAAGTCCAAACCAATATCCGGTCAATCTTGACCTTGGTACATCATGCTTAGCATCCGGTCACCCTTGACTGCTAAGACTCCCCACCAAGTGTCCGGTCAATCCCTTTGACCCACTTGACTTTTCTCTTCGTGTCAAGTATCCGTCACTCCCTTGACCTACTTGACCTTCTCAACACCAGATGTCCGATCACCCTTGATCCATCCGGATTTTCCTGCCCGGCTTCACTCACTAGGACTTTCACCTAGCTTCACTCACTAGGGTTTTCACCGGCTTCACTCACCAGATTTCCAATCCCTGGCTTCACTCACCGGACTTTCCAACTGCCGACTTCACTCACCAGGACTTTCCCACCGCCCTGCTTCACTCACCGGACTTTCCCACTGCCCGGCTTCACTCACCGGACTTTCACCTAGCTTCACTCACTAGGGTTTTCACAACCGTCTGGCTTCACTCACGATTTTTCCTTTGCCCGGCTTCACTCACTGTGACTTATCCATCGCCTGCTTCACTCACCAGACTTTCCACATCCAGGTGAACGAGCTACTGAGCCCTCTCTGACCTAGTCCGGAGAACGAGCTACCGAGCCCTCTCCGACTTCCACTTGCCAAGTTCCCATACTTGGACTTCTCCGTGCCAAGTCTCCATACTTGGACTTTTCCCGTGCCAAGCTCCCTACTTGGACTTTTCACCAGATGTCTGGTCAACTCACCTCGGGTCAACCAGGTCAACCTTGACCACGGGTTGCACCCACAATCTCCCAAGCTTGTATCCTTGTCAATCATCAAGATACAACTTTTCTGTTCACGTCAAACATTGTCAAGCATAACTCGTCAAACATCAAAACACAACTCGAGTCAAGTCAACTCGAGTCTGGTCAACCAGGTCAACCTTGACCTAAGGTTGCACCAACACACGCTCCTCAAAGCATACCTGGAGTGCCCGTGTCAGAAAAGCGTGTCTGACACCATACCACAACTGTCCGAGCATATCCCTGACAGGACAGTAGAAACTTCCACCGTACGATTCTCTGTACGACCCGGCCGCCAACCATGCTGCCCATTGGTGGCAGCTGTCTCGAGGTTGATGTCACCCACTGCCCTTTTTGTCCTCTTCTGCGTTGTTTGTCTGTCACCGGGTCGAACGGGACGGTCGCTTAGGCCTCCCAGCGTCCGGTCAAGGGAGCGTACTCGGCCGAGCGACCTTCCCGTTCGGTCGCACACTCGGACAAGCAACACTGTTCGACTTGGCGTTCAGCCGGGCAGACAGACCGCTCGGCAGACCAACTCCTCTTCTGAGTGTCGGAAACCCGACCTGCGGTAGGATTGTTTGCGTACTAGTTCGGCTGCTAGGCCAAGTCTTGTCTCCTATCGGCAGGAACCATTGGCGGGTCCCTTGGACTTTGACCTCCCTGCCCACGTGTCGTTGACCTCTACCAATGTGGGCCCCCCTATCCTCATCACCGGATCACTTGCCTTTCTCTCAAGTCTAGTCGAAGGAGGTTGTAAGTCCGACTGACTAGACTATTAGCTCAGCGGTATGATGGGCGCTCGGCCACTGATGTAATTGTTTTTCTACACGGGCCTAATGAAAGTACCCTACGACCGTTCGACAGATTACCTGATAGAACTTGTTTCATTTCTTTCCGCTAGCTGCGGGGCCGGTTGTAAGTCGGTCAATGATGACGTTTTTAGAATCCCCTAAGAATTCATGCAAATCCTCACCATTAAGGCTGAGCATGCGACCCTGAACACGTAATGGCGTTCATTAAATGCGATCCTATGACCGGGTGCCACGTGGCGCTGTCGCCATCATCATGCAGCGGCAGCGTCACTTCCGATGGGACCCTCGGCTGTTTGAAATGAACGGTCAGATGCAGGCCTCGGGTCCCGTGACTTGAATCCGACGGCTAGGCAGCATCAGGCCCTACCTTGTAAAGCCTTCATCGCTTTCCTCCGCCGCACTTTTGCGTTCGTGCGTTTAGAGGCTTTCGTTTGCGCTCCGCGCTCCGGCGAACCAGTTTCTCAGCGTCCCGACAATCTCTCACCTCCTCCCTCAACCATCCTTTCCTGTAAGGACTCCCTGCCCTTTACCATCTCCTTTGTGCTTTCTTTAGTATTCTAGCAATATCTGTGTTCGTTCGGTACTGTTCCGACCCTCTCTTTCATCAATCTTTTTGTTTTTCTCTGGTTCTTGCTTTTTCTATTGTTCCGGCGATGGCAAGCACCTCACAACCGTCTAATCCCTCTCCCGACCTCTGGTATACGACCATGGAGAGCCGGTTCGATGAGGGTGACGCGTCGAACTTCGTCCGCGACTTCGAACTCCCTTCTGCCCATAGATTAATATTAGCTACCTCATCCGATCGGCCACACGACCCGCCGCCCGGCACTATTTGTTTCTTCTGAGACCAGTTTGTAGCTGGTCTGCGTTTTCCTCTACATCAGTTTATCCTTGAAGTGTGTAACTATTTCCGCCTCCTGCTCGGCCAACTCGTCCCAAACTCCTTTAGGTTGTTGTGTGAAGTAGTTGTCCTCTTTAGGCTACACGGCATCCCTTTAGTCCCCAAGATTTTTCATTATTTCTACTATCCCAAACAGTCCGAGTGGGGCACCTTCCTCTTCCAGTCGCGGATTGGCCTTGTTTTCTTCGACAAAATGCCGACCTCAAATAAACATTGGAATGAGTACTACTTTTACCTTCGTCTTCCCGAGCTGCCACCTTTTCGAACTAAATGGCAGACCGTCGTGCCGACTCCGCCGGACCTTGGTAAATACAAGAGTCAGTCGGCCTACCTCCATGCAGCCAACCTACTGGCCGGGCAGAAATTCAACATCCACAAGCTGCTTTGTGAGGGTGTGCTGTACATATTCGGATTGAGTTCGATCCGAACGAAGCTTTCGAGCAGCATGGGTAAGCGTTTTCCTCGCCCCCTTTCCTTTTTGTTTAAATGATTTATTCTTCTTTTATGCAGTCGACATCATGTGGCGCGCCAAGCCCACTGAGCGGATGAGGTTTAGGGCCGTCGAGATAGAGGCGGCGATAGCTAAGGAGATGGTCGACCGGGGCATTGCACCGGTCGGCTCACACGAGGGTGAGAATGAAGAAGCTCCACCGGTCGTCAGAGAGTCGGCCGTTCGGGTCCCTGCAACTGAAGCGGTCGGCGATGCTACCTCATCTACTGGACATCCTGCGCCGGAGGACGTGGGGCACTCGGCCGATGACACCCCGCTGGTGATACGCAAGCGGCATCGGACGGACCCTCCTGCCCATTCGGCTACATCTGTGGAGCCAGTGTCAGAGCAGGTCGGTGCTCCTTCTGCAGCAGTCGACCCAGCCCCCGCTTCAGTCGAGGCAATTTCCTCGAATCGAACTCCCTCATAGCTCGATCTACCAGTGGCTCCCCTTAAAGCGCAACCCGTCAGTTCTCCGCCACGGGCCCGTCGTCGGCTTAGGCGCTCGGGCATAATCTCCGCTCCACTCGACGAGTCGTCCGGTCGCTCAGCTTCAGCCCAGTCTGATCCGAGCGGCCGTCAAGTGATTAAGGTCGTCCTACATCTCCCTACAGAAGAATTCCTTCTGGCGGCTGATCGGACAACTGCCCCTGAACATCAGATCACCATCCACGGACCGCTTGCCAAAATATGGGAAGATTCGCAGGCCCGTGTCGCCCTAATAACTCCCGGTCAGCTCGGTGGCAACCACTTGCAGCAGGCTACCGGGGTATTCCCCTCAAACTCCTATATGATTATTTTGCTTGGTTCGTGATGTTATTTCATCTGCGCGTAGAACTGGGTGGAGAACATCGCGGTCAGCAACCGCCTGGCGGCGCTGGAGGAAGAGTTGAAGAAACTTCATATTTCTGGGGGAGGCCAAGGACCCTCGCCTGTCGAGCTGAAGACCGAGCTGGCCAAGACCAAGAGGCTTTTGGAAGATGAGCGCCATAAGTCTTCAGGCCTAGAGACCACGGTGGCTCGACTGGAAGCCAAGGTCAAGGCTCATGACCAGGAAATCAAGCTGACGACTACCAGGAAGCCCAGGGCCATTGCTGATCTAGAAACAAAAAATGTGGAGGCCAGGGCGCTGGACCAGCGTGTCAAGGAATTGGACGACCTGCTATCCGTCGAGCGGGAAGGCCGCTCGGTAGAACATACTAAACCGCAGGGAGAATTGAAGGATCTCCAAGACGCCCTCGAAGGCTCCAAAGCTGCCCTCAAAGAATACCAAGACGGCGAATCAGATCGCTTCGCTGTGATGCGGCAAAACTATGTCCGTTCGGAAGAATTTGGCAATAAGCTCAGCGATCGGCTTATCCTGGCCTTTGAGGAAGTCATCCATGCTACGACTGCCTATCTGAAGGCTAAGGGTCATCTTCCGGAGACAGCATCCGTCCCCCCCAGAGACCTGGCCGGACTGCTGGAAACCATCTCCGAGCCAATCTTCGATGTTCGGGAGTGAGGAGTGCCTTTAAATTTTGAAGTTTCATCTGTATACTCGTCGTTCGGCGAGTTAATATTATCCAAATTTATCCGACTTTTATCTGACTTTTGTCTATGTACCGACCATGCGACGACTCAATATAACCTTTCAATTTTGTTCTTGTTTACTTCTCAAAACACATTCTTTCCGAGCGACACTCGGCGGTCTTCGAGCCGGGGGATTTATAGTCGTCGGTCCGACTCTGGGATTTAACGTCGCCGCTCGACAGTTTTCGGGTCGGGGGGTTTATAGTCGCCGGTCCGACTCTGAGATTTAACGTCGACGCTCGATTGTCTTCGGGCCGGGAGGTTTATAGTCGCCGGTCCGACTTTGAGATTTAATGTCGCCGATCCATGGTCTTCGGGCCGGGGGGTTTATAGTCGCCGGTCCGACTTTGGGATTTAACGTCGCCGCTCGACAATTTTCGGGCCGGGGGATTTATAGTCGCCGATCCGACTATGGGATTTAACGTCACCTCTCGATGGTCTTCGGGCCGAGGGGTTTATAGTCGCCGGTCTGACTCTGGGATTTAACGTCCCCGCTCGACGGTCTTCGTGGAGGTTTGTCGTTCGCATAAATTGCTCGTATCCTTGATTTTCTTTGATTTTACTCCTGCGGTCAAAAGATACAGAAGAATAGAACATATACGTAATGAATTACACTGGCACACCTTTCACCCAGCTCGGTACGGCTGGAGATGGTTTACATTCCACGGTCGTTCTAGCCACCGTCCATCTTCATCTTCCAGGTAGTAAGCGCCCGATCGGAGCTTCTCGATGACTTTGAAAGACCTGGTCCAGGGAGCCTCCAGCTTGCTTACATCGTCGACCGGCTTAACCTTTTTCCATACCAGATCACCAACATAGAATGCCCTGGGAATCACTCGCCTATTGTAGTTTTGCTTCATTCTCTGACGATACGCCATTAGCTGGACGGCTACTTTAGCTCTCGCCGTGTCTACCAAGTCCAGCTCTAGTAGTCTCCGCTCGGCATTGTCTCCGTCATAACTCTGGATCCGATCTGACTCCACGCCGACCTCGACGGGAACGACCGCCTCTCCTCCGTATACCAAGTGGAACGGAGTAACGCCTGCCCCTTCGTTTGGGGTCATGCGGATTGCCCATAGCACTCCTGACAGTTCATCCACCTAGCTTCCCCCTATGTGGTCGAGCCGAACTCGAAGAATTAGCAGGATCTCCCGATTGGCGACTTCCACTTGTCCGTTGCTTTGTGGGTAAGCTACGGAGGCGAAGTGCTGCTGAATGTCATACCCCTCGCACCATTCTCTAAGCTCCTAGCCTATGAACTGCCGCCCGTTGTCTGACACGAGCCGATGTAGGATGCCAAACCGACATATTATGTGTTGCCAGATAAACTTTTTGACCATCTGCTCGGTTATTTTTGCCAACAGTTCGGCTTCGACCCATTTAGAAAAGTAGTCGACCGCCACTAGTAAAAACTATTGGTTAGTCTTAGGAAAACGTACCGGTTCCACTGTACAAAATTTTTTTGTACAAGTATCAAACATTTCCTTAAATAACTTATTGTGTTCTTTAAAAGTTAAATTAGGAATCGTAGACGGAACTTAACATCATTGATTCCAAATTTAACTTATCTGTTCTTAATGGTTTAGATTTGAATCGCAGCGGAACTTAACACTATTGATTCAAATCCACCTATGTTATTAATTCCATTAAATATTAATTTTCAAAATTGGCTTCCAGGACTGCATGGCGAGGCACATGACCTTCTTGGATATGGAAGCAACCACCACCGCCTAGACAAAGCCTTTTAAGGAAAGCTAATATTTAATTTCCTTAAATAACTCTAGGTTAACCAAAAAAGAACAATCGAATCGCAAATTTGAAAACAAAGAAAACACAAATTCGAAAAACTAATTCGAAATACTAGATCTAATGCCTCTTGTGTTTGAAATTCTTACAAAAAGAAATAACTAGCATGAATATGAAAAATAATTGCTAATTATACATTCTCTTTGTAAACTAATGACCTCGAGATCTTCTGCCGTATTCCTCGCCTTGCCTTGGACGTCGTGTGGGCGACGATCCTCCAAGATGAACACCACCCAAAATCTTTCTTCCTCTTCCTCTAAAATCCGGCCACCACCACCACCAAGGAGAAGAGAGCAAAGGGAAAGGGAGAAGAGAGAGGGTCGGCCACACCAAGAGAGACTCCTCCAAGAGAATAAGAATTGTGTCTCATGAAGCCTCCTCACCCCTTCTTTTATAATACTTGCCCAAGGCAAATAAGGGAAGAATTTTTACAAAAATTAAAATCCTCCTTTAGTTTTTCCTTTTCTCTTTTTATTTTCTTTTTCTTTTCTCTTGATTGAATCAATCACCAATCATATATTTGATTGGATGATGATTTAATCCTATTGGCCGGCCCCTATAAGGAAGGAAATATATATATATTTTTATAAAATTTTACAAAAAGAAATCCTCTTATAAAACTTTACAAGCTCTCTTTCAATTTCCTAAAGTAGGAGTTAAAAAAAGGAAAGTTTTAAAATTAAAACCATGTTTTAAAATTTAAAACTTCTCTTATAAAATTTCATTTTTTAACATGATGATAGAAAATTTAAATTTTAAAACTTCTCTTCCTTTTTTCCTAAACCATGAGGATGGTTAAAAAAAGAAAGTTTTAAAACTTTTAAACTTTCTTTTAAAACATGTGGCCTAATTCAAATAAGAAAAAATTTTAAATTTAAAATCTCTCTTTTAAAACTTGTAGTTTTCTACAAAGAGAAGATTTTAAAAATTCAAAAACACCCCTCCTTGTTTGAATTATTGTGGTCGGCCCCCTCTTGCTTGGGCACCAAGCAAGGGGCTAGCCCCTTAAGAGGATAATGTGGTCGGCCCTTGCTTGGTCACCAAGCATTGAGTCAGCCCCCTTCTTGGACACCAAGATGAGCTTATATTTGGATGGACTTGAGGCTTTAATGAGGCTACGACAGAGACCTAGAGGAGAAATTGGTTTTGACCTTCCAATGAGCTTGAGTATCCCGTGTTCTCCCTGAACACACAACTCAAATTCATCGATAATAACTCATTCCACTAGAGAGTTATTATTGCACTACCGCACCAATCCCAAATTATATTATGAGCTCCTTCTTATCATGAGTATGTTAGTCTCCCTGTGTTTAAGATAATGAATGTCTACTAATTAAGTAAGTTACTGACAATTCACTTAATTAATATCTAGCTCCAAGAGTAGTACCACTCAACTTCATTGTCATGTCGGACTAAGTCCACCTGCAGGGTTTAACATGACAATCCTTATGAGCTCCTCTTGGGGACATTCTCAACCTAGATAACTAGGGCACAGATTCCTTCTATAATCAACAACACACACTATAAGTAATATCATTTCCCAACTTATCGGACTTATTGACTTATCGAATTAAATCTCACCCATTGATAAGTCAAAGAAATAAATACTAAATATATGTGTTTGTTATTATATTAGGATTAAGAGCACACACTTCCATAATAACTAAAGTCTAGTTCTTTTATAAAGTCAGTACAAAAAGAACTTACCTAAAATGATCCTACTTAATACACTTGAAATGTATTAGTGTAATTTATTAGTTAAGATAAACTGATACTTAATTACACTACGACTACTTCAACGGTTTGTTCCTTTCCATCTTAGTCGCGAGCAACTGTTTATAATTTATAAAGAACCGACAACATGATCTTCTGTGTATGACACCACACACCATATTTTCTACTATATAAATTAATTGAACAAATTACATTTAACAAATAAATGTAGATATTGACCAATGTGATTCTTTATTTCTAAATAAATATTTATACAAAAGCTAGGCTTTTAGTATACACTCTAACAATACCTCCGCTGTCCGGTCGCCATAGGGAAAGGTCCCACGATGTCCATGCCCCACTGGTCGAACGGGCAGGACACCGTGGATGCCTTCATCTTCTCCGAGGGTCGATGGGTGGAGTTGTGATATTTTTGACAGGAGAGACAGGTGGCGACGACCCGAGCTGCGTCCTCTTGGAGCGTTGGCCAGAAGTACCCAACCAGCAGAATCTTTCTTACCAACGAGCGGCGGCGCCCGGATGTCCCCCGCAGGTTCCTTGATATACTTCCAGTAAAATATACTCTGTGTCTTCCGAGCTGACACACTTTAGCAGCGGCCGAGAAAAAGTCTTCTTGTAGAGCTGATCGCCGATAAGGGTGAACCGGCTGGGGCTTCTTCCTGATCGGACGGTACAACCCCCGATCGCAAAAATTCCACTATTGCCGCTCTCCAATCGCTTGGGAACGTGAGACCCTCCATTCTGTCGATGTGCGCCACCAGAGACACCTGCTCGATCAGTTGCTGGATGACGACCGACGATATCGAACTTGCAAGTTTAGCTTATTCGTTCGCCGCCTGGTTTTTCGCTCGGGGAATTTTCTGTACGATCACTTCCCCGAAGTTGGTTTTGAGCTTCTCGAAGGCCTCCGCGTATAGCCTGAGCCTTGCACTATTTATTTCAAAAGCT
Source organism: Zingiber officinale (assembly GCF_018446385.1). Classification (NCBI taxonomy): domain Eukaryota; kingdom Viridiplantae; phylum Streptophyta; class Magnoliopsida; order Zingiberales; family Zingiberaceae; genus Zingiber; species Zingiber officinale. The sequence goes on from NC_055995.1 coordinate 133,781,275, forward strand.
CCTGAGAGTTGCTGGGCGGCCAGTTGAGAGTCTGAGTAGACGATTACTCGACCAGCCCCCACATGTCGAGCGTCCTGCAGGCCGGCTATGAGGGTCTCATACTCTGCTTCATTATTTGTTGCTCGATAATCTAGCCGGACAGACAGATGCATCCGTTCTTCTTGAGGAGAAAGCAGTAAGTCACCGATTCTACTTCCGAGCCGAGTGGATGATCCATCCACAAATATTTTCCATAAAGCTTCGGGCTCGGGGTTTTGTACCTCTGTTACAAAATCTGCCAACGATTGCGCCTTAATCGCCAAGCGGGGCTGATACTGGATGTCGAATTCGCTGAGTTCGGTCGTCCACTTAATCAGTCGCCCGGACGCCTCTGGGTTAAGCAGGACTCTCCCTAGAGGGTTATTCGTCATGATGATTATTGTATGCGCGAGGAAGTAAGGACGGAGTCTTCGTGCGGCGAGGACTAGCGCGAAAGCAAGCTTTTCGAGACCAGTGTAGCGAGACTCAACATCCTTTAGAATGTGACTCAGAAAGTACACAGGTTGTTCCTCGCCCTCCAGCCGAACGAACGCCGAGCCGACAGCATGCTCGGTCGAAGATAAGTAAATGCGAAGCGGCTCGCCGGTAACTGGCTTGGCTAGTACAGGGAAAGAGGTTTAGATAGACCTTTAGTTCTTCGAACGCCTGGTCGCATTCTTCATCCCATTGGAATTTGGTAGCTCGGCACAGAATCTTAAAAAAGAGCAGGCTCCGGTCAGCCGTTCTGGAGATGAATCGCGACAACGCTATTATCCGACCGATGAGACGTTGCACTTCCTTCAGATTTCTGGGAGGCGACATATCTTGCAGCGCTTTCACTTTGCCAGGATTCGCCTCTATGCCTCGCTCGGTCACGATGTAGCCTAGGAAGCGTCCACTTTTCGCTCCAAATAAGCACTTTTGGGGGTTCAACTTGACTCCATACTTCCTCAGCGTTTGGAAGGTTTCCTCTATATCTGCACAAAGATCCACCGCTCGGGATGATTTAATAAGAATGTCGTCCATGTATACCTTCAGGTTGCGCCTGATGTGCTCCCGGAACACTCTGTTCATTAGCCGTTGGTATGTTGCTCCGGCGTTCTTCAGTCCGAACGGCATCACATTGTAACAATAGGTACCGTCCGCAGTGATGAAACTTACTTTCTCCTGATCTTCTCTGGTGAGCTGCACTCGGTGGTAACCCTGATAGGTATCCAACATGCATATTAACTCTCACCCAGCAGTGGAGTGGACCATTTGGTCAATTCGGGGCAGAGGGTAGAAATCCTTCGGGCATGCTTTATTCAGATTCCGAAAGTCGATGCAAACTCTCCATTTGTTACCCGGTTTGGAGACCAACACCATGTTCGTGAGCTAGCTCGGGAATTACACTTCCCATATGTGGACGACCTCCAAAAGCTTCTCGATTTCCGCCCGAATTATGGCATTCTGCTCCTCGCTGAAGTCCCTCATTCTCTGCTTCATGGGTCGAGCGTCCGGCCGGACATGTAGCTCGTGCTGCGCGATGCTGGGCGAAATACCTGGCAGCTCATGAGTTGACCATGCGAAGACGTCGTGATTTCGTTGGAGACATCGGATCAGCTTCCTCTTCTGGCCATCCTCCAGGTCAGACGCTATGAATGTTTTGGCTTCCGGTCGGCCGAGATGGATCTGCACCTCCTCCTTTTCCTCACAAACCAAAGTAGGGGGCTTTTCAGTTATAGCGTTTACTTCAAGGCGTGGTGCTTTTCGAGCGGACTTTGCTTCGGCTCGGACCATCTCCGTATAGCATCGCCGGGCCGCTAGCTGATCTCCCCGAACTTCTCCTACTCGATCTTCCACAGGGAATTTAATTTTTTGGAAAAAGGTTGAGCCGACCGCCCGGAACTCATTAAGGGCCGGTCATCCCAATATCACATTGTAGGCAGAGGGGGCATCGACCACGATGAAGTTAGTGGTCCGCGTCCTCCGAAGCGGCTCTTCTCCTAGCGAGATAGCCAACCTGGTTTGCCCAATCGGAAGGACTTCATTGCCAGTGAACCCATATAATGGGGTCGTCATTGGCAATAGCTCGGCTCGGTCAATTTGAAGCTGGTCAAACGCCTTCTTGAAAATAATGTTGACCGAGCTGCCTATATCAATAAATATGTAGTGAATAGTATAGTTAGATATTACCGCTCGGATGATGAGGGTGTCATCGTGGGGGTACTTCAACTCCCTCAAGGCCCCCGGGACCAAAGCTGATCTCGGGTTCGGATGCTCATTCTTGACTACAGCGAACCGCGTGGATCTTGAGTTGCCGGGCGTGTGACTTTCTGGCTCGATTCGAGCCACCTCCCGTTGGTCCACCGGCGATGATGTTGATTTCGCCCCGAGCTGCATTGCTTCTATTTTCCTCCTCCCGAGCAGATGGTCTCGCTCGCTCCTGTCAGGCTCGGGGGTTGGCCCTTGGCTGGTGATGATGCTGCTGATGGTGATGCTACTCGGGTGAACGCCTGGCCATTCGCCGCTCGGTGTTCTGATGATGAGCCCACCTGTCCAGTGAAGGTGATCGGCGACGATAGTTCCTTGGCTCAGGTTGGCTGACCGGGGGGAGACTCCGGCAGTCTCGAGTGCTGTGAGTGGCTAATTGATGGATTCTGCAAAACATGGGCGTCCATACCTTGCCTTTTTGCCTAGGTCGTTCGGCTGCAATGTGCTGAACGACGGGTGACCTAGAGTCTTGATGTTGCCTCATCCCCTCGGCACGTGGTCCTCTTGGCGGTTGCTAGCTGGTGTGTGGTCTCCGCTCGGTCGGGACCGAAGGCTCGGCTGGTGCTTCCTTCTTTCGGGCCGCCGGCGCTTTTTCCACGTTAATATACTCATTTGCTTTTTTCAACATGTGGTCGTAGTCGTGGGGCGGCTTCCTGATGAGCGAGCGAAAGAAGTCCCCGTCGACTAAGCCTTGTGTGAAAGCATGCATCATTGTCTCGGACGACCGTGGGGATGTCCATAGCTGCTTGGTTGAAGCGTTGGATGTAGACTCGGAGAGTTTCTTTTGGCCCTTGCTTCATGGAAACGAGGCTGACGCTGGTCTTCTGATAACGTCGGCTGCTGGTAACGTCGGCTGTTGGCAAAGTGAAGAAGGAATGTCGTTTGGAAGTCTCTGAAGCTCTGAATGGATCCGTCCGGCAACCTCCGGAACCAGCGTTGTGCCGAACCGGACAATGTAGTGAGGAAGACTTTGCATTTGACTCCGTCGGTGTATTGATGGAGAGTAGCGGCATTATCGAACTTACCGAGGTAGTCGTCTGGGTCGGTTGTACCGTTATACTCTCCGATCGATATGGGAGCGTAATGCTTTGGGAGAGGGTCTTGTAAGATCTCCTCGGAGAACTGGCGATTGACCCGCTCGGGGGATGACTCAGCCCACGACGCCTTCTCCTTCCTGGCGTCCCGCGCGGGTGCTTCATCGGATGATCCCTGGTTGGCTAGGGCTAGCTCCGACGAAGTCTGGAACAGTGTCCGATGAAACAGAATAGGGGCGGGCGGCGCATCTCCTGGTGTGCCGGTCTGCCCCTTGTTCTGTGCCCAAGTAGAGTACTGCTCCGGTCAGTCCTCCATCGCCGCTCTGCCACCTGAAATCGAGGTGGCCTGCTGCGCTATCCGCTCGGCTTGGACCTTCTGCTGTTGCTCGACCATCTTTGCAGCTCGCGCTTGGATGAGTGTGTCGAGCTCCTTGGGAGAGAGCGTCACCATGAGTTGGCGTCCAGCTTCTTCCATCTTCTCGGCCGGATTCAGGTGCGTTCCCACAGATGGCGCCAATTTGATCCTGTCCGAGTGCTGAGTCGACAGACGCTCGGGATGTAGCGCTCTCATTGACGGCGTACGATCCTCCGACTGGTGTGAGCCTCTAGTGGAAACCTGCAAGCACAAAACCGGGTCGGGAAGGGGTTCCCGGCGACGGCCCTCCGACGCTCAAGTCAACTCCGGCGGGAAGAGATTGAGGCAGAATGACGAGAATGAAGACTGTAGCTACAGTGATGTAGAATGCATGCCTCCGTCGAAGCCTGGGGGTCCTTATATAGGGCTCTCGGGGGATGCATGCACGTATCCCAAAGCGTGCACACTCCTCAAAGCATACCTGGAGTGTCAGTGTCAGAAAAGCGTGTCTGACGCTATACCGCAATTGTCTGAGCATATCCCTGACAGGACAGTGGAAACTTCCACCGTACAATTCTCTGTACGACCCGGCCGCCGACCATGCTGCCCGTCGGCGGCAGCTATCTCGAGGTTGATGTCACCCACTACCCCTTTTGTCCTATTCTGCGTTGTTTGTCTGTCATCGGGCCGAACGGGACGGCCGCTTAGGCCTCCCAGCGTCCGGTCAAGGGAGCGTACCGGGCCGAGCGACCTTCCCGCTCGGTCGCACACTCGGACGAGCAACACTGTTCGACTTGGCGTTCAGCCGGGCGGACAGACCGCTCGGCAGACCAACTCCTCTTATGAGCGTCGGAAACCCGACCTGTGGTTGGATTGTCTGCGTACTAGTTCGACTGCTATCTCGGCTGCTAGGCCAAGTCTTATCTCCTATCGGTAGGAACCATTGGCGGGTCCCCTGAACTTTGACCTCCCTGTCCACGTGTCGTTGACCTCTACCAATGTGAGCCCTCCTATCCTCATCACCGGATCAGTGTGTTTACATTTTTTTTAAATAAAAAGACGACTCATCTTAGTAGTCTACACTAAAAATAACAAAGTTGCCTCAGCTTTCTCACTCATAGTAACATAGTTATAGTAAATCATCCACTCGGGACGATCTAGTGGCTAGCACATGAGGTGTTATAATCATGAGATCTGGAGTTCGAATCTCGACAAAGTCGAAATAAATGTCTCCCTTATATGCTATTCACTATTCCAAAGACTAGTAGTCACTCGTGATTTAAGGATTTAATACGTATAACAAGAGATAATAATATTGAACAATATATTTGAAGGCAACTATATTAAAATTGAAAATGAACTCAATAATAATAATAATAATAATAGCACCTTTTATTATTGTAGAATTTTTTTTTTTCAAAAAATAAAAGGAAAAGAGAGGGAAGGTGTGAAATTATAATTGCTATAATTTGAATGTTAGGTGAGTACACTAAATCTGTATTATAACAATTACGAATTTATAACTTAGTGTAAATGTTAAGTGAGAAAGTTGAATTTATGTTGTAGCAATTATGAAACTGTAATTGTTATAACGTGAATGATAGATAAACAGGTAAACTTTGTGTTGTAACATTTACAGACTATAAATATTATAAAGTGAATATTTTTGAATAGGTTAAGTATGCATTGTAGCAACTATAAACTGTAAAAGTTATAACACACCCAATTGATTTAGGATTTAATGCGTGTGGCGAGAGATAATAATATTTTTTTATAATCAAATATCCAATAATTTTTCGAATTGACAAATCCTAGAGATGACCAGCCCCGCCTCACAAAATTTTTTATACAGGCCATCAAAATAGATCGGGAAGAACTTGTAGAGACTCATCCAATTGCAACCAATGTTCTTAGAGTTGTCATCCCATTGGAAAAAAATCCTTATGGTGTCTTGTAACTATGATTTAATCTTTAGATGTCTCATTAATCACTTGAAGAGCCTAACTATTGCACCGTTACCGAGGTAAAATAATTAAATTTTAATTTCTTTCCTTCAAAAAAATAACTATTACCGGGATCAAAGAGAGATTATAACGTTGAGTCATATATTTAAAGGTGCGTTTGATTCAAAGTTATCATACTTATCCTTATGGTCCCTAAGTAATCACATAATTAGGTTACGGAGAATAAAATATAATTTAATGTTATTTGGTTCAACCTTAGGTAATACAAAACCTAGTTGAATATTTATTTAAATATTAATAATATAATTCATAATTACTAAGGAAATAAATATATATATGAATATATAAAATTTATTTGATTTTTTCAAAAAATTTAAGATTTTTTTAATATTTTAATGTGATAAATCAGTTAAATTAGAAAAGTCTGATTGACTATCCTAATTAAATTGAAAATTGATTGAAAATTTAATCAGAGTTTCAAAAATTAAAACCTAAGTTTTAATTACAAGCTTATGTGCCGCTCTCTTCCTTCTTCGAGGAGCGAGTGCTGTCATTGGAGTTTGGCAATCGAGTATACGCTAGGCGCTAATGTCGCCTCAGTCTGTGCGAGATGCCGGCTCCCCATCCTTCTCCTTCCATGCAAGACGTCAATGCGAGTTCTTCGCAAGGCCTGCTGTCGCCGGAGCAGTTGACAATCGAGTGTTGTTGACCGGAGCAGCCAGCGTCGCCAGCGTCTCATGAGTAGCTGCCACTTGCTAGTCACCTCCATCCACACGAGAGACCGGCATCGCCTTTACCCTCACTCGTTGTTCCTCATGAGTGCCTGCAGCGTTGTTGCCAGCGTCTTACAAGCAACCGACACGGCAATGACGGATCTAGGAATTCAAGTATGGAGGGGTGATCATGATAAACAAGGGGTGGTATCTTCCATCTCCACCAATAGAACCCCATAATACTAGGGGTTCCATCACGATTTCACCGCCGGCAAAGAGGAGCGACCGTCGATGTCGCTCCCCACTGGATCCGCCCCTATCGATGCCTATCGGTTACCTCCATCCACACAGGACGTTGACATTGCCTCTGCCCCTGTTCGTTGATTGTGTTTCATGACCTGCAGTTGCTCATCCTCCTCGCTAATCGCGTTGGGCGACCTTTTTGCCGACAACTTATTCTAATTAATAGAGGAATCAATAAAATCTTAGAATTTGATGATAATATAATTCTGAAATACATTATCTATTTGTTGACATTTCATGACGATTATATGGTATAACTCAGGAATCAATCATTATCAAAATCAAACAAGATTATATAATATAATCTAAAATGAATTAACCAAAGTTATCATCGTTACCTGAACCAAACGCAGCTAAGGGGTAACTTGATCATTTTAAAGGGTGTTGTTTTGATAAAACAAAATTGAAAAGAAGCTTTAGGAGTAAAATAAATAAATAAATAAATAAAAATAATAATAATAATAATAATAATAATAATAATAAGGGCGCCTTTTGAAATATTGTAAGAAAAAAGATATTTTTTTTCCGAAAGAAGAGAAAAGAGAGGGAAGGTGTGAGGTGTGTCGTCCTTGTAGCGTTTTCTATATAAAGAAGAAGATTTGCGGCCTGAAAAAGTTGCGTTCCGTTTGAAACGGGGGAAGAGAAGAAGAGAGGAGAATAGAAAAGAGTCACGATCATGCCGCAGCCACAGCAGCAGCTTGCCCCTTTTCCCTCTCTCACCTTCTCCACATCTCGACTGGTTTTGCCGCTGCTTGCTGGGGATTCCAGGCGGGGTGGAGATGGAAGCCCTAACCCGCTCCAGGAGGTCCTCGTCACTCGGTTCCTCGCCAGCGAGGAAGAGGCAGCCGGAGATGGCCAGCCCCGACTACATCCGGAAGGGATCAGTTTATCGTTCTCTCTCCACTTCCTCGCCCTCGTACGCTTCTCATTTCTCATAAACTCTTTAACATTTTGTCCCCAAAACCATATTTTTTTTTTTGCTGCCCTTCGGATTTTAAAGATTAGTCATGTTGTCAATTTTGATGGGGTTGCTATTTGGATCCTTGATCAGAACTCTGAGCGGTGAGAGGACTGTGAAGAGGCTTCGGCTATCCAAAGCACTGACGATGCCTGATAGCACACCTGTTTTGGAGGCTTGCCGTCGTATGGCTGCACAGAGGGTTGACGCTGTGCTGCTCACTGACTCGAATGCGTTGCTTTGTGGAATCCTTACGGACAGGGTTGGTATACGAATCTCTCACGGATTGAAAATGAAGCCACTTTTTGGAGATTAACTTGCTGACCATTGTTCTTTGAATTGAAGGATGTAGCAATGAGAGTCGTTGCTTGTGAGTTGTCACCTCAGGATACACCTGTTTCAAAAGCGATGACAAGGAACCCTATTTTTGTTCTTTCTGATACACTCGCAGAGGAAGCATTGCAGAAGATGGTCCTTGGTTTGTGTCGGCATTAAATATGTGGCTTTGCCATGTTCACAATAGCTGTAAATTTACTTCTTTCTTTTTTTCTTATACCTTCAGGTAAATTCAGACATCTGCCTGTTGTGGAGAATGGTGAAGTTATTGCTTTGCTTGACATCACAAAGTGTTTATACAATGCCATAGCACGAGTGGAGAGGATCGCCGAGAAAGGAAAAGCTATTCAATTAGCTGTTGAAGGGGTGGAGAAAAACTGGGGAACATCTATTTCTGGTCTCTCTTAACTGATATAAAGAAAACAAATGCTTCATGAAAAACTTATGTTTTTCTCCCAACTTTTTCACGAAAACAATTGTATCTTAAATTGGATTGGATGCTCAAGGGGGTTATTGACTTTGAATCAATTCGATTTCATTCTTACCAGGGGCTAATTCATTCCTTGAAGCTCTTCGTCAGAGGGTATATCAACCATCCTTGGCCACAGTTATCCCAAGCAACTCATATCCAAAGTAGGTAATTTCTTCCTTTGGAATAAACTCTATCAGTATTTAGGGACAACGCTTCATGATTATCAAATTTGTATGACAGGGTTGTCACAGTCTCACCAGCTGAGTCAGTTTTAGCTGCGACTAAGAAAATGCTCGAATATCATTCAAGCTCAGCAATCATAACTTCGGGGAATAAGCTACTTGGAATACTGACGTAAATCTTTAACTTAAAATCTTCACTTTTCTTGAATACTTACCTGCATAGCTTTGCTGAGAGTTCCTTTTCCTTCCTTTTTGATGTTGTTTACTGATCAGTTCAAGAGATATTTTGATGCGTGTTGTCGCGAAAAATCTTCAACCAGACACTACATCTGTGGAGAGGGTATGTTTCTCCTGTGGTTATTTTCATTGTCAATAAAAGTTTCATGTTACTTTCATCTATGTCATCTATAGAAATCGGTGACAGATAGTTGATTGGATCAACAGTTGTATTGTGGAATATTTGTATAATAGATAGTTGATTAGATCAAAAGTTTGTTTCATCATGTATTACTACTACATTGACAAAATTTATAATGCTTGTTATCAGAGTATGGATATTTACCTGTAAGCCTTATGCTGGCAATTGAGCTAGAAAATATACAATGTGCCTGATGTGTATGATTTTCATCTTTAGGCCATGACTCCCAATCCTGATTGCCGAACCATTGATGCATCGATCCTTGATGCTCTTCAGACATTGAGAGCTGGAAAATTTTTGCATCTTCCACTTACAGACAAAAGTAAGATTTTTTAGTATTTTTCCTCCTACACAATGGCTAAAGATCCTTTTGAAACTTAGTCTATATATATGTGGTATTTCCTTTCAATAGTTATTTCTTCATCAAAGAACATCCATTGCAGGTGGTAAAATTGTGTCAGTCTTAGATGTACTTCATATCACGCATGCAGCCTTAGCCACGGTAAGTTAGAACTTTAAATTTTCACCAAGTGGATGGTTGTTTCTTATGAAATTTCATTCATTGACTACCTCAACACATAGAAGTACAGATAAATTCTCTACTTGTAAACCTTTTGCATTGTTTTACTACATGCACCTGAAAGCTAGCTCTAGACCTAATAAGCTTATGAGACCTCTCTGTGGATGTGCATGAGTTAGTATTAAACTTTTGTAACCGTTTATTGTATCATGGTTAAATATCAAAAAGTCCCTTATCTGATGTCCCTTGGCATTGTTGAGTTGGATTGTTTCCCTTTGGGCTTTGATATGGTATCAAGTCAGTCTCTCATCTCCAGTGATGTTGGCCTAAGGGGTCATAATGAAAGAGGACACGCCAAAAGGTAGAAGCTCCACCCCTTAGTTTTACTTTCAGAAATAAAGCTTCTAATGCATGCTTAAGTATCAAGAGATAATGTTTTTAGGGAAATTTAGGGGGGGGGGGGGGGGGACTGAGAATACTTTAGTTTGCCCTGTTTTGTAGAAAAGGAAATCAGGCAGTTGAATGCAAGAGGAATTCATCTCGCAGTTAAGCAAAAGTTTTTTCATTGATAAGGTTTCCTTACTAATTGTTGGCATCAAGCTTGGAGCAATCTGTAACCACAGGGATTGCTGTATAATGATCTTATTGATTTTACTGATGATACTCTTGGCTTAGTTACATTGCTAAATTTTAACATAGATCCACGTTGAGGGTGTGTATCTATATATTACCCAAAAAGTAACTGATTATTCTGGAAATATGAATCTGTGATGCATTCAATTTCAGAAAGATTCATGAATCTCCTTGTTGATTATCAACAACAAAGCATTTGAGCTTGAGTTCTCTAGTATTTATATCAAACTAAGTTTCCTTTGTCATGATCAAAAGTATCATTTTAACTTCCATCATTTGTGTGTCATTTCATGCTATATTCTTGTGCCTTCATTAATTCACTGAATTTAATCTTTGAATCCTTTGGTTCATCATCAACCAGTTTGAAAGCAATGGTGGTGTAGGAAATGAAGCTGTGAGTTCATTGATGCAGAAGTTTTGGGATTCTGCACTGACCACTGGATCTCTAGAGGAAGATGATGAGACAAGGAGGTAAGCAGCTATATTTTAAGTTGGTAAATGCTATTATCTTTAAAATCTCATTACCAACTTGTGCTTCAGTGAAGGGTCTATGAAAATGGCATCTGAGGGGACAGAAACAGTGGCTTACTCATTCCCTTCTTCAAATTTACCAGACACCTTTTCTTTTAAGCTCCAGGATAAGGGGGGCAGAATCCATAGGTTCCATTGTGGTACTTAACTGTCCCTTTAGCTTTTGTCATGTTTATTTTCGGATAAATAAAGATTCGGTAAACTATCTGCCCACTTCAGAAACGAGGAGTTTGACATACCTCATCACTTCCATCCTCCAAAGGGTAGGAGGTGTCTTCGACAGGAATCAACTACCACAGATTCTGGTATTCCCACAATGCTTAGCCTGTCATGGACACAATCTCTGTGCTACAGTTTGGTTAACTTGATTCCTTTCTTGCAAACATTAAATCTTCAGTATGAAGATGAGGATGGTGATAAGGTCGTCCTTGCGTGTGATGGTGATCTGATTGCAGCTGTTGATCATGCCAGGGTTGCTGGTTGGAAGGCATGACTAATTGCTAACTAGCAGATTCTTCCTTCAAATACAAATTAGAGATCATATTCTGACTTTGTAAGTCTCTTCGCTACATTCAATAATGTTTCCTGTACTTTGTGCAGGGATTGAGATTATACCTGGACTACACGGGCTTGCGTGGTTGGAAGGACGGACTAAGTACGGATATGGCAAGCAGCGATTCTTGGATAACAGCATACAACATGGCTGCTGCAGTTGCACTTATAGCTGGCCTTGGTGTCATGGTCTATGTAAAGAGATTCTCCTAGTCAAATTCTATCTTCTAAAATGCTTCATCTAGAAAGAAGACTCATGCAAGAGGACAAACAACAGATTCTTGCTCTTCGATGCATGTTTGACACTTTCCTGTGCGGAATCCACCAAACTAAGCAAAAACATGGACTAGGATGCTGAGTGTGTGTTCGAATCATCTCACACGTTCTTTACGTAAGTTCAATCCTTGTACATGCCATCTTTATCATGGTAAATTGGAGGATATTATTTCTGTGTTGTTAGGTATCTGTTAATCTCTTGTAATGTCTATCCACTAGCATTTTTACAAAGTGGGCATCATCTTTGGCAATGATAATGAACTTACTATTAACTGTGTCGACTTTGCTACTGCTTGGTGGAAATGAAAGAAAATGTAGAATTTATTGAATTGAATAAGACGAGTTTAGAGTTTAGGTTTACCTTCATGGATGAAGCAATGATAATGAACTTACTATTAACTGTGTCGACTTGTTTTTTTTTTTTTGGGTGAAGGCAACCGTACGCTTAATTTTTAGTGGATAGGTGTTAGACATAAACATAATAATTCAATGCTCAAAAGATCAATCATAATAAGATCACGAGAATCATGATAAAGATAATAATTCAATACTCCAAGATCAACAATAATTACAATGAGATAAGGAGAATCACATCAGCTCAACAAAATTAGTCAAGCATTAATATTTGATTGTGATTCCATAAATATGTGATTATTATCTAATTTTAACAGAGTTTCCTAAATATTCAATTAGCATAGCCTTGTGTATAAATAGATGTTGTAACCTACACAATTGATATAGTAAACATTCTACGAAGTTCTTCTCCTCAATCATTGTTTTTCTTTAACTTTAACTTGGTATCAGAGTACTGTAAAGGGAAAACCCCCAGAAGCTGCTATGACGCATCTTCCCCTAGTTTTGACTACATCGATCTATTCGTTTGCACATCCAATGTCAATCAAACTCAATCAAAGAAACTATATACTTTGGAGGTCTCAAGTTTTGCCCGTATTAAAAGGGCATGGATTATTTCAATATGTAAGTGAAGATGCAACAATCCCTCCTAAAATAGTTTCTTCTACCAATGAAAATGGAGATTCTATCAGTGCTGCCAACCTTGATTATCTCATCTGGGAGCAACAAGATCAGCGTCTCCTTAGTTGGCTTCTCTCCACTATTTTTGAAACCATCTTGGCACAGGTTGTCGGGGTTTCGTGCATCTCATTATGAAGTCTTTGGCTCTCCTTAGAGAAAATGTTCTCCTCCCAATCGAAGGCACGAGTGATGCAGTTCCGTATGCAACTTCAAACTGCTAGAAAAGGAAAAAACTTCCATCACCGATTACCTGCAACATATGAAGTCGATATCAGATAACCTTGCGGTTGCAGGTCAAAAAGTTCCCGAAGTAGACCTCATCCTCTATATTCTCGGTGGCTTGGGCCTTGAGTACAAAAATTTAATTAGGTTGATCTCAACGAGGTCAGATATGATGGATATTGATGATCTTATTGGGCTTCTGTTAACTCATGAATACCGTTTTGAGGAACTCCACTAGATGGACTTCAATTCGGCACCAACGACCAACATCGTGATAGGCACCTCTGGCTGCATGCGTCGTCATCCCTTTTCTAGCCATGGTAGGACTTCTTCTTCTCCTTTTGGAATTGTCCAAAGTTTCTCTTCTATAGGAGGACCATCCAGCGCTGATGCTTCTAGAAGTGGGCCTTCTTCATATGGCCCAAGCAGGCCCTCTTCATATTATGGCCCATCAAGGTCCGTCAACCCAACATCTCATTCTCGCAGTGGCTAGAATAATAAAGGAAGACACAACGAAAATCGACGACCCAAATACCAATTATGTGGGATATTTGGTCATATTGCAGCTAATTGTCGATCTAATCTCTCGTGCCAAATTTGTAATGGTATAGGGCATTCCGCTGTCTCCTGCCAGTGTCAATTTGATCACAATTACGACTCCAATAACAACCCGATTGCAATGGTTGCTGCACCATCTACTATTGTTGATCCTGCATGGTATCCATATTCGGGTGCTACTGATCACCTTTCTACTGATCTGGACAATCTCCATCTACACTCTCCATACCAAGGTACAAAGAAAATTATGGTCGGAAACGATAATAATCTCCCAATCTCAAATATTGGTCATTCTGTTGTTAAGAGTACAACAGGTCACTATACTTGCGTAATATATTGCATGTGCCTACTATAACTAAAAATCTATTAAGTGTTGCTCGCTTTACAACCGATAATAACGTCTTCTTTGAATTTTATCCGGCATTCTGTGTTGTTAAGGACCAGGTCACGAAGAAGGAACTTCTTCACGGAACACTTGATGGGGGCTTATATCAGTTAAATCGATCTGAGGAATTCAACACCAAACGAGCTACTTTTCTCGGAGAGTACTCCTCAATTACTACATGGCACCTGACTTGGATATCCGTCTTCAACAGTAGTATCTTCTGTTATCTCTACTTTCCAGTTATCTGTCTCATGAAATAAGATAGTTTCTTTTTGTGATGCTTGTCAACATGGGAAAGCTCACAAACAACCATTTCCAAATTCGCAATCTCGAACACTAAGTCCTTTAGAATTAATACATTCAGATGTTTGGGTCCATCACCGATTTTCTCCTCTAATGGATGTCATTATTTTGTGCCATTTGTGGATGATTATAGCCGTTATACTTGGATTTATCCTCTCAAGTAAAAATCTAATATCTTATTGGTATTTATAAAATTTAAAACATTTGTTGAGAACCAATTTGACAAGAAAATTAAAGTCATTCAATTTGATTGGGGTGACGAATATCGCAATCTTACTACTGTCATCCACTTACACAAAATTTATCATCGTCTCTCGTGCCCTTACACGTGTAAACAAAATGGAGTCGTTGAATGTAAGATCAGACGTATTACAGAAATGGGTCTCATCTTACTTGCTCATGCGACTATGCCACTCTACTACTGGGATGAGGCATTTCTCATTGCAGCTTATCTAATCAATCGACTCCCAACTCCTACGTTGCATCGCCGGTCGCCTTTTGAGGTCTTATTCCATCGACCTCCTGACTATGGTTTTCTTCACACCTTTGGTTGTGCTAGCTATCCTTTGACTCGACCTTACAATCGTCATAAACTAAATTTCCGGTCTGTCAAGTGTGTATTCCTTAGATGTAGTGATACTTACAAAGGATATTGGTGTCTTTATGCACCTACAGGTCTAATTTTTATCTCTTGCCATGTTCACTTTGATGAGACCTCGTTTCCATTTGTTGCATCCCAATCCTTGATCCCCTCTAACTCTATGCCATCAGCATCGACTGCATTGCTTCCTTCAGAAGTCTCTATTTGGTCTTCTACTGCTCCAGAGGACTCTTCGCCTCCACCTTTTGATCTTTTGGCTACTTCACCTAACTCCAGTTCAGATACTACTGACCCTCCATCCCCTACACCTCCATCTGCTGCATCTACCAGAGGATATCTCAAAGCACCAGCTTGCTCCTTGCATCCTATGGTTATTCGTGCCAAATCAAAAGCTATTGCACATATTGTCACTATGGAGTATTATGAACCAACCTGCTTTACCATCGCCAACAAAGATCCTGCTTGGCGGGATGCCATGACTTTTGAATTCAATGCCCTCATTCAGAATGGCACTTGGTCACTTGTTCCCTGTACATCTACTCAGAATATTGTTGGTTGCAAGTAGATTTTCAAACTCAAGCGTCGATCTGATGGCACCATCGAGCGTCACAAAACTCGTCTTGTTGCCAAAGGTTTTAACCAACAACCTGGTATTGACTATGTTGGTACAGCGGGGCCGGCAAGAGGAGGGATGAATTATCTGTTAAAAACAAAGCGAACCTTTCTCGTTCTTTCAACTCTAGTTAGTTGCACAAGTATACTAAACAGAATAATAAAACTCAACAAAAAGTAAGAGGACAATCTATTTACTTGGTTATAATCTAGGTGGTTGTTAATCTAAGGCGTTAAAGAAGGCTCCACTAGAAAAACTTCTTTGTTGAAGGCAGAGTAGCCTCTTACAGATATTTACAGCTCACAGAATGACTAGGAAGTAAATACAAGACTTGTAATTCAATTGTTGTATTTTTCCTAGGTCCGGGGATTTTTTTTATAGCCTCTGGAAAAACTTATCCGAGGTTGGAAGACGTCTTCAATAGGGTGGAAGGCGTCTCCAGCTTAGCAAATCATATCTGTACAAAGATAAAGTTTATCTTTGCAAACAATCACTATTTGAAGGCGCCTTCAAGGGGTTGAAGGCGCCTTTCATAGAGGCTCGAAGGCGCCCTCAACCCTTAAAGGCGCCTTCCTCCCGAAAGGCGCAAGGGGGCCTTCAGCAGCTGCTACCGAGCTTCAAACTTCTCTTTTCGCTCTTCCGCTGCTCCACTCGCTTGGGTGATTTCAACCATCCGGAATAGGGCTCACCCGAACGCATTTTCTGACCTTCTCCTCGAGCAAACTTTCTCCCCGATTTCTCATCCCTTGAACGTCGCGTACGTCATTCTCATCCATCGGGGTGCTCTTCCATAGCACATCGTCCCTCGGATGCGCCGAACCCGTCAGCTCCTTTCCCGTGTCATCCTTCTCGCTAGCTACGTCTTTTGTTCTACTTATTATGTTCCTAAGCTCCTGCACACTTAGACACAAGGATTAAACACAACAGGATCTAACTGAACTTGGTTGACCATATCAAAATTACTCGGGATACTTACAGACTATGTTGAGACTTTTAGTTCTATCATTAAACCCACCACATTACATACAGTTCTTACTCTTTTTGTCACTCAAGGTTGGCCCATCCATCAACTTGATGTTAGTAATACATTTCTCCATGAGACTCTTCGTGAGGAGGTTTATATGTCTCAACCACCTGGCTTCACACATCCCGACTTTCCTAATCATGTATGTAAACTTCGCAAGGCTATCTATGGTCTCAAACAAGCTCCTCGGGAATGACATGCCACACTACGAGAATCTCTCCTCTCCTTGGGTTTTAAGGAACCAGGTCTGACACCTCACTAGTCACTATTCCTTTATCACTCAACTCAGATAATTTTCTATTTGTTGGTTTATGTTGATGATATTATATTCACTGGAAATTCCTCCTCTCATATCTTTGCTACGCTTGCTCAACTGTGTGAGAGGTTTGCTCTGAAAAACCTAGGCCAACTTCCCTATTTCCTCGGCATTGAAGCTACTTGCACCCCTCAAAGGCTTTTTCTCTGTCAATCCAAGTATATAGCAGATCTTCTATCTCGGGCTCAGATTGACCATGCCAAGCCCTTAACAGAACTCCGAGTTCCTTTACCAGACCCATTGATCCTTTGGTGTGACAATATTAGTGCGACATTCTTAACTGCTAATCCGGTGTTTCACGCACGAACCAAACATATTGAGATTGACTTTCACTTTGTTTGTGAACGAGTCACTCGCAAGCTACTTCAGATACATTATATTTCTACCCAAGACTAGGTTGCTAATATCTTCACAAAGGGTCTCTCATCACATCGATTTGCTCTTCTCCGGGGCAAGCTCATGATGTGTGCCTCCCCGTTTCGTTTGAGGGGGGATGTTAGACATAAACATAATAATTCAATGCTCCAATATCAATCACAATAACAATCAAATCAGAGAATCATGTTAGAGATAATAATTCAATGCTCCAAGATCAACTAAATTAGTCAAGCATTAATATTTGATTGTGATTCCATAAATACGTGATTATTTTCTAATTTTAGTATAATTTTCTAAATACTCAATTAGCATAACCTTATGTATAAATAGAGATTGTAACTTACATAATTAATATAATGAAAATCCTAAGAAGTTCTTCTCCTCCATCATTGTTTTTCTTTAACTTTAACTATAGGAAATTATGAATTAGAGGAAGGAAATAATTTTTAATTTTTTTATGATGAAATAATAAATGCATTTGGATTTAGCAAAACTATTTAGGTTTTTAAAATTATTTTATTATTATTTTTGATTTGGTTGGAAAAAAATGAAGCATGAAAAAATAAATTTTAATTTACTTCCTAATTCATAATTATATTTTTCACTTCCTTTTTTAATAATCAATTCATCCAAGTCACTAGTTTCTTTCTTTTTTTATTACCAATTTGTTTTTTTTTACTCTAATGCTAATGTAACAAACAACTTTTAAAAATATCTACGAACGCCATAACTTACAATCTAAATTAACATTTTCCTAAAAGTATAGATATTCGTAAAAAAAATCGTTTTTATATTGTCTAAAAACAATAATTTATTAGTATATTATATAAATATTTTCTAAGAAATTTAAAAAATAAATAATTGGAGAAGATTATTCAAATTTTGACGATATTGTATGTTGAATAATCTTATTTAAAATTATAACAAAATATTTTATGACATTTTGAGATCAATAACTAATAATAAAAATAAATCATTATAAATAGTTTTGCTAATATTTTAAATCATTAATAATTAATGCCTTATATGAGCATTTGAATATGACCAATATTATAAACTCAAAATGTTAGAAAAACATTTTGTTATAATTTCAAATAAGATTATCCCACCTACAACGGTCAAAATTTGAATAATCTTCTCCATTTTTTTATTTCTTAGAAAATATTTATATAATATACTAACAAATTATTATTTTTAGACAATATAAATTATTTATTTACCAATATCTATACCTTTAATTAGGAAACTTTTAATTTAGATATTAAGGGGGTGTTTGTGATGGGTTTGAGAATGAATGAATGAAACGATAGTAAAAGATAATATTTAAATTATGAGTTTGAAAATGATAATTTAAGAATAATTTTCATATTTATGAATTTTATTTTTATTTTCATTTCATTTTATTATTAAACTCATACTCATAGTTACCAAACTCATAGAAATATTTTTATTTTTGGCAATCAAGATTTCCAAACTCTAGTCCATGATTCTTTAGAATCTTGAATAAATTGGTAATATATAGAAAAAGGATTTAGTAAGTTGAACGAATCGATATTATTAAAAAGGCAGTGAAAAGTATGAACTAGGAAATAAATTAAAAATTATTGTCTCATGCTTCATTTTCCCAAACAAATAAAAAACAATAATTAAAAAAAAGTACCTAAATAGTTTTTCTAAATCCACATGCATTTATTATTTCATCATAAAAGAAAATTTAAAAAATTATTCCCTTCCTAAAATTCATAATTTGTTATCCGCTATAAATTAAACGGTCGCCTTCACAAAAATTATACATCCAAGAGCAATTCAATTCAATTCAATGGCATCTTACAATTTGAAATCCTTCCTCTCTCTTTTTGTTCTCGTTTGCTTCATCCATAAAGGTACATATTCATCTCCAGTGGCAAATCTAGGGGGGAGCCAGGGTGTGCTTGAGTACCCCTTTGCTCCCTAAAAATTCTACTTGTAATCCGAGAGATAGCGAAAAGGAAGACAAGCTCCGATTCCCTTCTTTAAACATCATCTTTCTTTTTTATCTGGATCCATCACTGTTCATCTCTAGAATCAATAAGCTTTATATTTACTTTAACTTTCAAGAAAAGATTAACTATTGAGAATTGCCATGTCTTATTCAACTCTAGCTAGACTCTTGTTGTTTTTGTTAACCGATCACTGACTGTAGGGGTGGAGGCGGCCACATGTGGGCTATCGAATATCGTTGTGACGCAGAGGAGGACGGGGGCGTCGGTCGAGGGGCAGACAGAGTTCGAGGTGACCGTTAGCAACAACTGCTCGTGCCCGCAGTCGAAGGTAGTCGTCCGGTGCTTTGGCATCAGCAGCGTCGAGCCGGTCGATCCCAGTGTCATCAGACCCATAGGCAACGGCGATAATTGCAGCATCCTCGGCGGCCGGCCGCTCACACAGGGGGCACCCGTCAAGTTTAAGTATGCGTGGAAGACGCCGCAGGATTTTCCCTTGGTCAGCAGTCAAATACACTGCTAGCTGATAAATTAATCAATACAATAAAGAAATTATAAAATAATTGTGAGGGATGATAATTCAAATCTGAGTAATAAATTGCGTCTTCTGATCGCTGAGTTTATTAGCAACGACTGTGTTTATCAATTGAACCAATCTCATTGTCCCATGGCACTAATTTTACACCATCTATTGTGGCCATCTTTAATACTGTTATTGCAGGCACAACAGTTGGGTTGGTTGTCCCATTCGTACAAGCTTCTCTTTGTTTATGAGTGAAGCTAGATACATCTCATCAACTGAATGGAGAAAGTAATACATCCACCAAATATTGCAGTTAACATTATTACAGGAAAAGGTAAAGAAAAAGGTTTCTATCACAATCTTATGAGAATTACTGACATTGTTCAAGTTACATGCATATTTTTTTTTTAAGCATAGACTAAGCTCATGTGAAGTCGTCAACAATGAAGTATCTGTATTTATGTAATCATTTTGTTATTATTTAGCTTAGTGGGCAAATGTGGCTATGGCTCAACCCTAGTTAAGTCTATCTAAAAGATTAAGCACATTATTGATGGGGAATGACAGGAGGTAATACATAAAGACTAATAATGGTCTCATTAGCTTTTTTCATGCTTTGTCAGAAACATTTTCAGAGTCATATTAATAGTTTAATCAACTTCTGAAGCTCACCAGACTTTTATTCAAAACTTCTATCTAGGAAATGAAATTTCAGACACAAGTTAACAATTATTATGCAGGTAGATTTCCAAGTTTTATCAGATTATGTAATAGCTAAACTTTAAACTAATAGTTAATTACTTCACATACAAGGATCTCAAAGCATGCCAATGCTCATCCTATTGTTGGATGGTGCTCCATCTGTTCTAAGAGAAACACAAATACCAGCTTCATGAATTTCCTTTATGGGAGCAAACCCAAGCATGCGCATTGCAGAGGCAGGGCAGTGAGAAACCTTGACACCAGCCTTAGCAAAGAAGCCAATCTGCATAAAAATAAATTTAATTGAAAAAAACAAACTCCTTATTTACTTGCATTGCAGCACTTGAGCAAGTTGAAAGTCAGTGCTACAAATCATGCAGGATGAGTAGAGTGGTAGAAAGGAAAACAAATAATTATTATTCCAGAAGTGAGCTCCAACAAATGGGTTACTAATTGTTTTATAGAAAGCTACCCCAAATAAAACAACGTTTGTTATTCACAGGAGATAAAAATGATTCACTAAGTTATTTCCCTGCAGCAGTAATGGGAGACACAAAAACAACAATATATCTTCCATAGACACTAGTGGGATTTGTCTTATGTGACCCTTACACAGAAGATCATGTTAGACATTCTTGTTGCTGGAGATATGGGGGAAAAAAAATCTGATTTTAAAATTGTAGAATCAAAATCGGTTTTATCTGTTAAGTAACATGAACAGATAATCTCAAACTACTAGGAAGGCTCATGGTCCAGAGGAGCTGCTCTGAGCGATTTCGGAGTTTGTCCGAGTGGAAGTCACTATGCTGCTTCTTTGATGCTTTTTGAGTCTGAGTCGGAGGACGAGTGCAGTAGAGAAGATACGTCGCCGCCTGACTACCAAGTCGACTAAGTGTTGAATCATCGAGTGGCAAGTCAGCTTAGTACTCTGAGTGTCAAGTTGCCCGAGTACTAAGATCACCGAGCTGCAGAGTCACCCAAGTGCTGATTGTAGAGTGCTCGGGGAGTCGATGTCAAGTCGAGAACGGAAGTTGATACTCGAGAAGTATTCCCAAGTAGATATTGTAGTCGAGTTAGGAGTGGAATCACTTGACTGTCCGAATCAGGAAGAAGTGCCCCCGACTACCGAGTGTTGACCAAGTCGGAATGAGTTTCTATACTAGGTTGAAAAGTAATGTCGAGGCCTACATTTGACGCAATGTTCTTAAACAAATTCACCCCACCTTAAGCGTAGCTTAGAGGTTGTCATGGGTCATTCGTTTCCCATGATCCAACAATAAATATTGATCACTTCCCAACACTAGTGGTCATGACGAATTGAATTTATATCCGATTGCTATCACGAGTGGATAATGTACGACAGAGAGGAAAATGATGTGGGAATGAAGGTGGATTGAGATTACTTTTCTTGCACACACCTTGTTCAAGATCATGATCTCCTCTTTATAGAGTTTCGACCTTAGGCAACATTAAATGACCAATTAATTGCCATTTTCTATCTTTACTCACCCAAATCAAAACACCAGCTTTAGTCGACCGTTTCACTCGAGAGATAATGGATACGCTATTAACATCAATTAATACATCCATTATGCACTTGAAAACGTAGAAAATTTGGGCACTCAGATATGTCATCAAATATTAGTTAATGCATCCGTTATGTACTTGAGCATTTAGCAAAATTAAATTCGAGTGACAAAACATTTGCTTCATTCGCTTGGACAAATTTTACTACAACTAGTCCAACATTTAACATGCACAGATCATGCACAAAAATTAACTTGGTTCAGTGCAATTTGAATTTACACCCCTATAGATTCATGCATGAGAGAGAGTCTCTCTATATATATTTATTCACAACTATAATATTCATGACATAATATAAATCAACAAATTTATATTAAACTTTTAATGTGAAATTAAAGTCTCATTTATAATTTAGTCTATGTTATTTTCATTTTTTTTTTTTTCCATTTGCATTTCTAACATATCACCAAAGAACACTTAAAAAATAAATTTTTTATTCCAATGAATCAGTTGGACCACCTGAGAGGCGGCCGCCCAAGCAACCCGAGTTACTAATTTTTTTGTTTTATTACCAACTTGTTCGAGATCATAAACAATCAAATAAAATTTTCTTTGATTTTTTTTACTCTAATACTAATAAATTTTATGAATGCAATAACTTAAAATCTAAATTAAAATTTGCCTAAAAGTATGGATATTGGTTAAAAAAAACATTTTCATATTGCCTGAAAATAATATTTTATTAGTATATTATCTAAATATTTTGCAAGAATTAATTTAAAAATTAAATAATTGGAGAAGATTATTCAAATTCCGAGTATTAGTGCACATGGAATAATCTTATTTAAAATTATAACAAAATATTTTTCTAACATTTTGTGTTTTTAATATCAGAAGGGGAGTCTTGGTGCAACGATAATATTGTCATGTGACCAAAAAGTCACTGAGTTCGATCATGAAAATAGTCTCTTACAAAAAGCAAGGTAAGACTGTGTATAATGAATCTTTTTTCAATACCTCGTATGACGGGACCTTCGTGCAACATGTTGTCTTTTTTTTATATTTTTTTTTGAAGTCAAATAAAAAGACAGTTGTATTAAAATAATTTAAAATACCGAAATAGTTTTGCTAAAACCAAACGCATTTATTATTTTATCTTTAAAAAAAAATTATTCCCTCCCTTTAATTCATAATTTCCTATCCACAATAAATTAAACGGTTGCCTTCCCAAAAACTATACATCCAAGAGCTATTCAATTCAATGGCATCCAACATTTTGAAATCCTTCCTCTCTCTTCTTGTTCTCGTTTGCTTCAGCTCTAAACTCTTCTTATACAATTAAATAAATTCTATATTTTCTTTCATTTTAAAGAAAAGATTAACTATAAGAACTCTTGTGTCTTATTTATTTGGAAGTGGGAACGAGTTATTTAAGTTAGCTGAATGTAGGAGTGGAGGCTGCGACATGTGGACTATCGGATATCGTTGTGACACAAAAGAGTACAGGGGCATCAGTCGAGGGGCAGCCGGAGTATAAGGTGACATTTAGCAACAACTGCTCGTGCCCGAAGTCGAACGTAATCGTCAAGTGCTTCGGCCTTAACAGGATAGAGCTGGTCAACCCTAGCGCCATCAGTCTCACCGGTAACGACAAGAATTGCAGCATCACCGGCAGTCAGCAGCTCACGCAAGGAGATCAGATCTCTTCGTACATAAAAAAAAAAAATAAACTAAAAGAATTATGGTCGGATAACGATCGGATCATAATTAATTATAATCCCTCTCTGAATTTATCATCCCCGCCTAGTTATAATTTGAGTCGGAATAGATGATTAAAAACCATCCAGAAATTATCAAAAGTGGACAAATATCCAAATTGCCTAACACTAAATGAGGGGCGGCTTCCCCACCTAGTTATAATTTGAGTCGGAACAGATGACTAAAGACCATCCAAAAATTATCAAAAGTGGACAAATATCCAAATTGCCGAACACTAAATGAGGGGCAGCTTTTGATCATTTGTTCTAACCTAAATTATAATTTGATGAGATGATAAACTAAAAAAGATTATAATAATTATTATATTATTTGTTCTAACCTAAATTATAATTTGATGAGATGATAAACTAAAAAAGATTGTAATAATTATTATGATCACGATATGATCGTAATTAAAAATGATTTTCTCATAGATCAGAAGATCTGTTCGCCTCACGCAGGTGGCACCCGTAAGTTTAAGTACGCGTGGATGACTCTGGAAGGTTGTCCATTGGTCAGCAGTCAAATACAGTGCTGACAAATTAATTAATAAAATAAATAAATAAATAATTGTAAGGGATGAAAGCTCAAATCTGTGTAATAAATTGCATCTTTTAATCGCTACGTTTAGCAACGACTGTGTTTGCCTTGAATGACCAACAAGCAGGCACAAAATCTAAAGAGAAATACAAGATTAACACTGTTAGGATGCCCTTTATGAATTTTATCAACATAAAAAAAGACCATGATATTAAAATTTTTACTAAGGCAAACTTTTCTTCCGAACTTATTTATTCAACTCCAGAGATTGTGCATGTTGCTCGACCTGGAGAGTAGAGAGCACCAAACTCATCATCTATTCATCAAAAATAATGCAAAGATTTTACATCAAGTGGAAGAACATCCCAGTTGGAGTTTCTCCAGCAATAGGTTCAGGCTTTTTCATAGTAAAATTCTCCAAGATGTCTTATTGCATGGCCATCTAGACAACAAGGGAATAGTTGGTTGAGCTTTTAAATTGGAGACGGCAAAGCCACTTTTTTGCATGACCAAAAAAATCAGAAATAGTTCATACTTAGCTTTTATTGATGGACGTACGTGGTTTCTGCAAAGCTGCAAAACGATCACAAATAGTTCATTCTTTCAGGAAGACTAATCCCTGCTCTTTTTAGGAGAGCATCTGCAGCTTGGATTGCTAATGAGACAATCTCTTCCTGTCCATAGGAAAAACGATAATATGTAGATCAAGAAAGACCATGCAAAATTTAGATATCATCAGTAGTTTCATTGATAAGATAAGCACAACTTAATGGAACTACTCAATGAAGCATGCTAACTTCAACTCAAACTAACCATCTTCCAATAGAATCATACATTTTCCATGGAATGTGATTCATTTGCAGTTTCATATGTATGACAATCAAATGTTGCTGAATGACAATATTGCATTGTATGTGTTAGAAAATCCATCTTTCATAAAGGTCCCATTTGGTGAAGATAGATTAAAGTTTCATCATGTTCCCTAGAGGATAATAAGTAGAGATTCTGCTAGTTCTCATCGAGGAGAAAAGGATTTAGGTATCACAGGGTAGATTCTTGTTCCTCCTTCCTTTGCATCAGGTGGGATCATAAGAGAAGATTGCCAAGTAGATATTTGGGCTTCGGAGCGTGAGGTGTCCTTGAGTTGATGGTGGTAGAATGGGGAAGTGAGCCAGTTTGGTATCCTAGCTACCTTGCAGCTTGTCAAGTGGTGAGATACTTGATAGAGGAAATTAGTTGGAAGCAATGAGGTATATCGAGAGTGCACATTTAACTCGGATGTTACCTTGTTGGAGGTAAAAGGAAAGATTTGAGTGATAGCAAGTAGTGAGTATTAGAGTGGTGAATTAAGTTTGCAGTTTGATGTTGTATATGAGGTTGAGGGCGGTGATAACGTAAGTCTCACCTTAGTGAGCTCACTGTGCTGATCCTTGCAAGGAAATCTTGATGTTACCTTGTCAACTCTGCTTGTTTTGTTTATATTATCATGTTGACCTCATAGCATATTCTTAATACATACATCATAGTGGGTGCTATGCACGCAGATTATCAATGCAGTTGTATATGCTGGTTGACTTTTTTTTATATGTATGTATATATTTATTTATTTATTTAGACTTAACACTATCCTAACCCCTAAATCCTAAAGATAAACCCTAAGCTTAAAAAAACAAAAAATAAAAAATAAAAAAATGTTACGCAATGCACAACATAACATCAGCATGTAATATATATATTGGTTTCTCTCCTAGTTTAGTTGACCACACTTAGTGGAATAAGACTTAATTGTTATTATTATTATTTTCTCTCCTAATTTGTTCGTTGGCCATGATGGCTAAGATGATCTAGGTCTATCTCAGTAGTCGCATCTGTGGAGAGTGTGCTTGTGGTGCCGCTCTTTGTCGCAATATGAGAAGTACAAATGATAATACCCATGAGTGGTTCTAGACTACAGTCAATCAATTGTAGTACCTTAGTAAATAGCAGTTGGTTTATATCCTTGTCAAGTAGTATTATATTCATGCAATGCAGTTTTAACCTACGTCATTAAAATGCAGTACACTTTTGAAGTTAACTATCTCCCTTATTACCTTGCACATTTCATCATTTCTACTTGCAGTCTTCCTTGTTGACCTCTCATTCTCTTTCCATTCGAGGAGCAGGTATCTAGATCCTTAGTGGTTTGGAGTCAGATTTGCTAGGATTGATTGGAGGAGGCTTCATACATTTTTTTTAAATTTTTGTGTGTTTCCTATGTGTTTTCTCTTGTTTATGTCATAGAACAGTTATGCTATCTTGTTGGATTTGCAGTTATGTTTTGTGAGAATACTCGTGTTGTTCTTTTGCAATAAATGTTGAGCTTAATGACTTTGCTTATATCATTGTGGTCTGGTGGTGTTCATTAGTATATTTGTAAACAATCCTCGTGAGTTCCATGCCATGTCAAGGCCATGCACACCTAGTTGGGTCATGACAACGAGGATGATTAGACATTGGTCAGCAGTAACCTGAACTAAGTAGAGTAACCACAATGCAATATACAGAGGAATGAGGATTAGATTAGGACGTATAGACAAAAAGTTCTAAGTAGAGTAACGAGTCATCTTGGTTGCAGCCAAAATGCATACAGCTGCCAGAACATTTATGCATCAAATGAATCTAGGATATCCATGGCTCCATCTTGTGTTGAAACAGACAATCATCATGAAGCAATGATCATGGAGTTTCTTTACTCCATGCCAGCTAAAAGTAACCTGAACTGTGAAGCTAGAATCTCAGGCTAACTAGTGATTGCATATTGATTACATTGATGTAATTGCATTAAATGTTCAACTCTGCTATGCTAGTCATTTTCCTTATAGAAGATGATCCAATATTATTTATGATAAAGCTACTTATAAATTAAAAGAGCAGTTTGAATGCTGATCCTGCCCTTGGTTTAATATGTACCTAAACTGCATAGTTTCAAAGGTTTTACTTGCTGAATTTTTCAAAGGGAACAAGAAATCTTTGCACCAGTAGAGTCTACGTGAATCCATAACTAAAGATGCATTTTAGGAAAAGCTATGACACCGCAAGTACTTTCTTATATACTATTTATTTTGCCTTCCAAAATCAATTTACTTATTGTGAAGGTGCTAAAACATGGCCTTACATCATAATACATGCATCGGACCCCAGATAAATTGAACGCAGCTTGTTCTTGATTAACGACTTAGTAAATAATAATATGTAACACTTAGCACAAAAATGCTTATGCATTAAATTTGAACCTAAAACCTAATTGAAATAGTGCATACGGTTTGGCTTAAGAATAGTGAAAAACATTGCAGATCTGAAAATATGCT
This sequence comes from Zingiber officinale, assembly GCF_018446385.1. Lineage (NCBI taxonomy): Eukaryota > Viridiplantae > Streptophyta > Magnoliopsida > Zingiberales > Zingiberaceae > Zingiber > Zingiber officinale. The sequence continues at coordinate 133,808,604 of NC_055995.1, forward strand.
TTGAAAATCATATAAGCAACTAGAACAAAGGCAGAATTTCAGCAGATTTAAGTCATTCTAGGTTATAATAGAAACTAGTGGTATGCACCTCATTTATTCTCAAGATTTTATGGTCCTTCATGATCCACTGACCATTGCACATGACTGAATCAATGTTTTCGGTTCTCATGCAGTAGACAAGACTGGAGATACTGCAAGTTCCATATCATAGTTAGCACCTTCCAATGAGGTTAAAAATCAAGAAATCAAGAAAAATGGCAAAATATTCATTTTTAAACTCAAGTTTACTAGAAAATAACATGTCTTTTCCAGTTAACTGAAAACATTATGTTATCCTTCTGCTTGATGCAACTGTATAGACAGTCATACTCATATTATAATTATAAATTAAGAATTATTCTCTGGACATTGCAATTAAAAACAAAGCTTACCAATCGTGCAATGGAACCATGGTCCATGAAAAAGGATTGACAATTATCAAGTCAGCCTGTTTAAAAAATGAAAACTTTAGAAAGTAGAAGACACAATCAGGAGCAATGTACCCAGAATCATCTCTAATTCACAACATGTGAGACCCAGTATAGCCCTACAATACATGGACAATACTTTCCAAGCACCTTGCATGTCTAGGATTAAATTCATTATGAAACAAATTGGCAACAACTTGCTCAGGTTTGAGAACTTACCAATTAACTTTGTTAGGCCAAAGTATTAACCAAAAATGCTTAAGATCAAGTTAATATTAATTGATCATCAAACTTTTGAACCCCTTTAACAACCCCACAACTCTACATGCAAGATTAAAACTAGAGTGAGGCAAGCAAAAAAAGCAAAGATGAAAGTGGAAAACCGTACATAACTCTCATATTTTGAAATAGAGTTATACCTAGTGAGTTTAGTTCTCCATTGACATTTTATATTTAGAATTTTATCATAAGTCCAAACCATTATCAAGTGATATAATATTATTTTTCCCACTTTCTACATGGTACTAGAGTTATTCTCTTGGGTTAGGTTTTCTAGAAATAATCACCTTAGGGGGAGGCTGCACTTTTGGTGACAGCTACCTTTATTTAAATATTCCTCTCACATAATTATCCCCATTACCCAGTCCTCATTCATTTATTCCTCTTGTAAGATTTCCTTTTGATCAACTCATACAAAAATCAATTCAGGCATCTTTTCCTCACGGATGTTCCTGTTAGTAAACCTTTTCTCCTTTATAGTCTTCCATGAACACGGATTGTACCAGATCTGATGCATCATGTGCGTGTTGAACTCAATGATTTTGTTGGCAAACCACTTCAAGTGGATGATAGCCACCTCTGGAATTTTTTCCCATGCTTGTAGAGTGGCCCTTCTCCGCTTCTACATTAGTGAAAATCAAAGGCGGCGTCAACTTCCTCCTGGTGTTGGAGTCTGCCCCCGTTGTTGATATTTTGGTTTCAAGACCAAAAGCAACAGCTGCAAAAGGGTTGTGGCAGCATTAGCCATACAGGTGGAGGAACCCTTCAATGGGTCGTCCACCTCTCCAAATTGTGTTCCACCACCATGATCAAGTTTTGTTGAAGATGAACATGTGATTCCCTTGGCTGACAATGCTTCTTCTTGCCTAACAACTACTCTTCCTATGTACACTATGCTTCTTCATCCTTCACAACAGAAAGATAAATTACTTCCTCCAGCAATAAACAGCCTCTTCACCTCTTCCTCTATCCAGACCACACCTTCCAACACCGATGGCTCCTACATCTGAAATTCTACATCACATGATCACCTTCATCAATCAAAGTTTCGTCTCCTTCCCCTCTGCCAACTTCAGTCTTCCAAGGCATCCCTCTATTATTCCTCTAGACCTGATTCGAGCACACTGCACACTCCTCTCTGCTGCTCATTCTTCTTCCTACTACCTGCTGCTTCAAAGGATTCTTTCTCGTACCAGCATCTTCTTCTTTTACCTAGGGGTGAGCAAAAGTTCGGCTAAACCGAATTAACCGACCGAACCGACCGAAGTTAAAAGTTCAGTTCGGTTAATTCGGAATTTTTTTTTCTAGAAATATTGGTTTAATCGGTTAGGTTTCGGTTTTAAAATCAAAATTCGGTTAAACCGATATTATGAGTTGAACCAAACCAAATCGGAACCAAACCAAATCAAATTGAACTAAGCCAGAACCAAACTAAATTGATATTATGAGTTGAACCGAACCAAACCTAATCAAACCAAACCAAATCGGAAAATTCAGTTATTTCGGTTGAAAACCAAATTAACCAATGTTTTATCCGATTTTTTTGAAAAGTTTAGTTAGTTCGGTTGGTTCGGTTTTCAGTTTAATTGGTTCGGTCGGTTTGGTTTAAACTGATTGCTCACCTCTACTTTTACCTTGGTTTGCATATATTTCCTTTTACCTCCACATCTTGTCTTCTTTATTCTTGATGGATATCTTCATGTACTCTTGTATGTTTCATGTCGACGTTAGGAACCTTGTCAATGTTCTCCATCTCTCCTTTCTTTAGCCTATCATGCATTGTTGTTTAGACCATGCTAGGAGAACCCAATTAACAGACTTGTTTTTTAGGCCTTTATCTCATCCTTCAATTTATCTTTGTCCTAAAGCCTTGTTGATCCTTCTCCCCTTTCATATGTTTGTCACATGCTATCATATGAACCAGCAGGAGAAGTCCACTCAAGATAAATTATTGAGATCTCACTTTGTCCTCTCTTGCTTCATTTTTCTCTATCAATATGCTATTCTAAGGCCAGAAAAATTGATGCTTTCTCACTCCAATAACTCTTTCTTAAGCTTTGTTCAATTTTTATCATGGTCATGCCATAGTCTACATTTTCTAGTTTATATAATAAGCTAGACATAGATAGTACCTACGCTTCAGCTTGAGAGGGGAATGTTAGAAGCAAGCTTAAGTTTCATTCAATAGTCAATGTTTCAACCTCGACCCAAGAAAAATAGAGTATCGACTGTTCCAACATGTGGTATCGATGGCACCAATGAGCCAGAAAAAATAGTAGCTTACTTTGTCAAAATCCATCACTCAAAAGATATGTCATGCCTCCAGTTCCCACACACGCATAGCATCCCATTCCCACCCTAGCCTCCCATATACAAAGCACTTGCCTCCCGGATATGCCCTCACATCTAGCACAATTAGTAGAAGCCACTGGCCCTCACCTCATGACATATCAAATATCTACCTTCATTTGCATGTCAATGTAGAAAGATGAGTTCCACCAGTGTTGACTTGACTGACATAGAAGGAAAATTTATGGTTGTTTTACCTCTGGACAAGGAAACAACTAGGGAGTAACCAAGCTAGAAGAGTTTCCTTTCCTATCAATTCATATAAAACAAAAGAGCAAGGTTTTAAATCTCCAAAATTCACAAGTGAAAACACAAAAAGAAAACAAAACCAAGATAAAGAATATATATATATATATATATATATCCACCCAAATGGAGACTGTTCACAGTTATGTTAGAAATTAAATCTAGCTCTTTGGAGGAAGATTTCCTCTACCTCTTCCTTCCCTCCATTATGTCTAAGGAAATAGAGAGAAAGGGTGGTCAAAGAATATTTCCCCCAACTTCTTCCTTCCGTTGTTGTGTCTCTTTAGGAAACACAACCTGAACCTTCGCTAGAGGTAACTAGGGTTAATTGCATTATGTGCAAGAGATTTTAGTCACACATTGAAGTTTTATATTTAGGGTTTGCTCATGAGATCTATATAACTATGTAATTGTCTCGTATTATTAACAAGTAATACAATATTATTCCTTCCACTTTCTACAAATACTTCCATAGCAAACCGAGTAGTAAAGTGTAATTTCATCTCACCCTTATTCGACAACACATCTAATTTTGCTCCTACACAAGCGGCACAAAATTGAAATGTGTCATCACTACATGGTGAATCTCCCATGGTTTAAAATCTCGAGCAGCCGTATTGGAGTTTTAGTTTAGGACCTAATCGATATGGTTTTGGTACTATATTGTGTCAATATTATTTTTTAAATATAAAATATATTAATTAAAAAAATCTAAATATTAATTTTTTTAAAAATCTAAATATTATTTTTTTAAAAAAAAATAATATTTAGATTTTTTAATTAATATATTTCATATTTAAAAAATATCGAAATCATATTGACATCTCTTACATGGTAAATAAATAAAAAATTTATTATTATCTCTAGGAGTTGACCGTGTATTTGATGAATCAAATACATCATTATTATATACTCTTTGATATATATGACGCAACCTAATGTTTGTTTTGCAAATTTAATCTTGACAGTGATATATGTTGTATATGTAAATCCTAGATGTGAAATAGACATAATTCATCTGAAAAAGGTATAAAGAATAGATAGGCAGAAATCGATTGAAATTATTAATATAAGTTTAATTAAACCTAAGTTTAAATTTAATCTTGCGGTGACCTCCGTGACCCCGCAGAAGGTCACGGTGGACTCTGATGTCCCTATGGTAGTCACGGGATGGCAGAGGTCGTGGCGGCTCGCGGTGCCGAACGAAATGGTAAATTTCGCTAGCTGACATGGTATGAAATTTTAAACTTTCTCCACATCTCAACCGTTTCTTTTCTTGAAAAATTCAAGCCAAACAACAACTGACTTCTTCTATTTGATCCATGTTGACCCATAAATTTATGACTTAGGGGTAATCCTATTGGGTTGCATGCCTTAATCAACAATCTCGCAAGAGAAGAGAATGTCTGAAGGACAAGTTACCATCATCTTCAAGTCCGACATTCCTTACCGTAAACAAAGCAACATTCGGATTACCATAAGATGGAAACATAATGCATTTCAACTATACCTTTAATGTGTGAAAAGAAAAGTGTTGAAGATCAAAATGAGAGCATTTGGACAAAGGGAGAATGATGGTGGAAATGTCAACAAAAAGAGAAAGACACTTGAATATCTCCCGGTATGGAGGTAAAGTATCTATGATGAAAATTGAGTTGGTATTTTAAGTCAGATGGAAAAACAAACAAATATGCATTATTATCAATTTTTCTCAAAACACAAATATGAGAGTTTTTGGAGAAGCATATCCAAATTCAAGCTTATGTAATCAAGGAGATAATCTTGTATTAAACTTTTTGGTTTACAAAAATGCATCAACATGTACTTTATAATAATCATGTGTGATTTTTCACGTAACACCAGAATATATCTCTCGTATGGAATCAGTAGCACTCTTAATATAGTTGAAAGAAACAGATTAACAAACAAAATCATTAGGCTAACCAACTTGATCATCTTTTTTTAGTTCTAAGTTTATGATAACTCATACTAGTATTTCAATCTTCCTTGAAAACTAGTTGCTGTAATTTTTTGTTTAAAATGCTGGTTACAATTTGGAATAAATTTGACATGTCTTTACATGACTTCCCTATTATCAGTTCAACAAATGGCATATCAGCATATAGTTTTAAACTTTCTAGTATAGTTTTCAAAGACTGCCAATTCCAAATCTAGATTGGCCTTTGCCGATCCTATTTTGCCCAAGAAATTGAACATCATTAATAATTAACAAATAATTTAGCAAAATAATATAGATTTAAAAAAAAATGGCTGAAAACAGAAAGAAAAAAAAATCAAAGTTAAATCACTTGTTGATGAGGAATACTTTGAATTCAAAAGGAATCCTATTCATAGAGGTAGAAGTAGTGTTCCTACAAAACACTAGATTAGTGTAATTTCCTATCAAAATCCTTCCAAAGTATCAAAACAGGAAGAAGATTAGAATGAGATAAGAGGGAAAAAAAAGAACAGGACAGATAATTGGCCAACCTTTTTGGCAACCTCAATTGAACCAATCTCATTGTCCCAGAGCACTGATTTTGCACCATCTATTGTGGCCATCTTTAATACTGTTACAGCAGGCACAACAGTTGGATTGGTTGTCCCACTTGTATAAGCTTCTCTTCCTTTGTTTATGAGTGAAGCTAGATACATCTCATCAACTGAATGAAGAAGGAAAAAGTAATACATCCACCAAATATTGCAGTTAAATATTATTCCAGGAAAAGGTGAAAAAAAAGGTTTCTATCACAATCTTGTGAAAATTACACCAACATTGTTCAAGTTACATCTTACGTGAAGTTGTCTACAGTCAAGTATATGTATTTATGTAATCATTTTGTTGTTATCTAGCTTTAGTGGGCAAATGTGGCTATGACTCAAACCTAGTTAAATCTAAAAGATTAATTTCTAACAAAAGCACATTATTCATCAATTTAAACTTTCCTATATAGGTATATTAATGGGGAATGACAGGAGGTAATACATAAAGACAAAATGGTCTCATAACTTTTTTTCATATATTGTCAGGAACATTTTCATAGACATATTAATAGTTTAATCGAATTCTGAAGCTCACCAGACTTTTATTCAAACTTCTATCTAGGAAATGAAATTTCAGACACAAGTTAACAATTATTATGCAGGTAGATTTCCAAGTTTTATCAGATTATGTAATAGCTAAACTTTGAACTAATAGTTTTTCATTTCACATACAAGGATCTCAATGCATACCAATGCTCATCCTATTGTTGGATGGCGCTCCATCTGTTCCAAGAGAAACACAAACACCAGCTTCATGCATTTCCTTTATGGGAGCAAATCCAAGCATACGCATTGCAGAGGCAGGGCAGTGAGAAACCTTGACATCAGCCTTAGCAAAGAAGCCAATCTGCATAGAAATAAATTTAAATGAAAAACAAACTCCTTATTTGCTTGAATTGCAACACTTGAGCAAGCTGAAAGAAATTTATAGTCATTGCTACAAATCCTGCAGGATGAGTAGAGAGGTTGAAAGGAAAACAAATAATTATTATTCCAGCAGTGAGAGCTCCAACAAAAGTGTTATTAATCGTTTTATAGAAAGCTACATCCCCACATATAAAAAACGTTTGTTATTCACAGGAGGTAAAGATGATTCATTCTAAATTATTTCCCTGCAGCAGTATAAGGGGGACACAAAAACCAATATATCTTCCATATTCACTAGTGGGATTTCTCTTACGTGACCGTTATGTAGAAGATCATAACCAAGGAACACTTTAAAAAAACAGATTTTTTATTCCAGTGAATCAGTTGGACTGCCTAGGAGGCGGCCACTTGGCGGCCTGCCCAAATTTTAAAACCATGTGAATACTCCACAAATACGTTCAATGACGAATCCAACGTATCAATAAAGCAAAAGTAACTGCTATGATAGTGGTACCTCAGCATCACTCAGCCAAACAGAATGAGCGGCCAACAAGTTGCTCCGTAGAAGACCAATTTTCTCCAAGTAAGTCACTGTACCATGTTCAACCTTTCTAGTGCTCATCACAAGCTGATTTTCGTAAGGGATTTCTGCAACATGCTACAGAATATTTTTTTTTAAGCCAACATCAAAATTATATGAAATATTGCCCTAGTCAACCATCTACGTTAACCAAGCATCACAATTAGTGAAATCTTTTCCACATACTCCAAATTCAATTGTCCTAACATTGAGATCTTCCCAGTTTAATATATAAAGAAAGTTAAAACTGATACAGAAATGTAGGGTGATGAGTTTAATAAAAATTAAGCAGAAATGACAAATTTTCCATTTCATAAGTCCATGGAAGATTCCATTTCAATTTTCAATATTCAAAACAAATGCATAGAAATGTACTTTTTTTAATGGACAAAATTTTAATTCCATAAAATAAGCCATCAATTTACAAAGAGCCATCATGATAGGGAATTATCTATCTTTACCAAGAAAAGATAAAATGCAAAATATATAAGGCATCGGCAACAATTTTTTTTGTTTGAAACGATTTCTTAGTTCAATGCAGTTATGTCTGGTTACACTTTTTCAATATACTTTATAACTTTTTTGTGTTTAACCTAAGAATTCCTTGTAATCTTTCTATGACCTTTGTGTCCAATGGAGGACACATTTATGTTTTTCTAGGTTGGATTTTCTTAGAATCTTGGATGTGCAAACACTATAAAATTGGTATCGGTTTTTTAAGGATTGTGAATTTTTTAGTTGTCAAATAAAACTAATTGTATTTTGCAAAACAGAGCTCAGAAGTAAGTTATATAGACATTTTAATTTTTTGACCCTAATATGTTTCTCAGAACATGCTATATACATTGCATATGAATGCTAAATTGTAAATAAATCAGCTTGATTAGATTATCATCATCTAAGAAATTCCAAAATTTTGCTAAAACTTATAAACTTGCCTTTGCATAAGATAGTGAAAATATCCAAGACAAAAATGATTACCATATGGATGCCCGTCTTCAATTCCTCAGCCGCATCTCTTGTTTTTAGTAATAATTGATCACTTGCATTCATAATCTGTCTTAATCCAAACCATATTCTGATTCTTCCTTCTGCTGTATTATGATGCTTAGTGTATAGCTCTCTCTGAGACTACATCAGTCGGTGAGTATCTATCAGTTATGTCTAATAGTCGAACACAATAAAGAAGTGTATATATAATAATACATATGGCTTGCACAAAGTGACTGCGTAATGTAAACAAAGGGTCTATTTGAATTGTTAGGACATGTAGAGAGCCAGAGGGGGTGAATAGTTTCAATCGCTTCTTTGAACTTGATGTTACAGCAGAAAACTTGAAACAATGCTAACACCTTCAATTTACTTGGTATCCACCTTCTTGAGGTGACTAATCCAAGGATCCGACTCTCTCTCACAGTATCCACTATGAAAACCTCCTTCTTGGAAACTTTCCGGAAGTGGAGAAACCTCATACGATCTAGGGCACAAGAAATACGATCAAGAAATGCAAACTATATTACAAAGGAAATCGAAAACGACTTTACAACATAAACCTTGCTTTACTTACACTTTTCTTGCTTTGGATTGCCTCTTGGTGGTGGAAAATGCCACAACACTTCTTCTCCAACACCCAAGAACCGGCGGTGAAAGCCCTAGAAGAACTCCCTTTATATGAACATTATTCAAATTGTTTTTCACCTCCTAATTGATTAGGCTTGCCCCTAATCGACTGCACGCCATTTGATGGATCAAAACCTACATAACATGTCTTTTTCTTCCTGACTAATCGATTGGTAAGTCATACCAATTGGTTATGAAGCCTCTAATCAATTACCCAATCAATTGCAAGACTTTCTGTGCTATCGTGAAAAAGCCCTCAATCGATTACTCAAATTGATTGGTTTGGCCTTAACCGATTGTCCCACGAAAACATCCCCCAATTGATTTGTTAAGGCCTAATCAATTAGTCAATCGATTCAGAGCTTTGCGAAAACCTCCCAATCTACCTAATCGATTGGCCTTAGACTAATCGATTGCCCAACCCTAAACTCTGAACTCGAGTTTAAAGTTCCTTTTCCCAACCTAAAGTCATTTGTGACTCGTTGGGACTTCCCATTGCCTAGCATCCGGTTACCCTTAACTTTCCAGGGCTTTTTGCCAAGTGTCTAGTCAACCTTTGATTCACTTGGACTTTTCATCTCGTGCCAACTCCTGTTGGATTTCCGATCACCAAATGTCCGGTCAACCTTTAACCCACTTGGACTTTTCATCTTGTGTCAACTCCCATTGGATCACCAAGTGTCCCAAGTGTCTGGTCAACCTTTCCCAACTAGGTCTTCCATTGCCTAACCCCGCTAGGACTTACACTGCCTAGTTCCCAACTAGGTCTTCATTGCCTAGCCTCGCTAGAATTTCCCATCACCTAACCACCAGTTATAACTTTCGGTTGCTTAATCTCTAGTTAGGATTTCCCATTGACTAACCTAAGACTTTCAGTTACCTAACGTCCAGTTAAAACTTCCCTTGACAAATATCTGGTCCTCCTTTGACCTGCTTGACTTCTCTCACATATTGTCAAATATCGAAACTCAAGCTCGAGATTAGTCAAACTGGTCAACCTTGACCTGAGGGCGATTGCACTCACATGAATTTCAAATTTTTTATTGATTTGATAATTATTTTATTTTAGGTGTTGAAATTCAAAAGTTTGATATCCTTTAATTTGGTTGGAGGAACATGTAATTTGGTAGTAGTTTAATGAGATTAATTTGTTTCTCAACTAGTGGTATTTCTTTCATTGTTTAATTGATCAATTGTTAATGAATAAAATTCTAATTTTCAAAATTTTGTTTTTCTCTATGTGAGATAGTTGTCACTTTATTTCATCAATTTTGTCCAATTCTCTATGTAAGTTTCAGTTCAATTTGTTGTTGCATCAACTTAAAGTAAGAGGTGGGGCTACTTACTAAGTATTGCACTCACACACTAGCAGCATATGTTCATATCTAATTTCCCAAACTAGAGGTAACTATATATAATGGATTAAGATTTTGTTCCACACTAGTCAACACAGGTTAAGCTTCTCGTTACATTAGGTGGCTGGCACACGAAATAGGCTCAAAACAAGGAAACCTAACCCAACAACACCTTGTGACGATGATGACAACTCCACAAGACTCTTGAGATGGCAACTATTTCACTCAAGGTTGGCCAAGCTTTCACAATGGAATGAGGGCTTTCCATACAACTTCCAACAATAGTGGCAACTTCACTTGAGGAAGATATCACAAGCTCGTGAGACTTCCGCATAACTACTAGTAACAATGACAACTTCTTGTGGTCCATGAAAAATTCATCAAAAAAATTTCAAAATCTCTCCATAGACTATGAATTAAGATTTCACCTAGGCAAAAACTTCCCATGGTCTATAGTGAGGTAGCTTGAGAGATGCATGTGAAACTCTGTGACCCTTCAATCAACTCAGGAACGCCATTCATCAACATCAAAGGTCATATCACCCTTGACTTTGTCACCACTTGAGGCAACCCTTAGGTCCTCCTCCTGGTGTTCAGTGTTTCATGTGTTTTCCTCCTCTCCTTTCCTTGTCTCCTCCTCTCCAACTGTTCATCTTCAACATGCCTCCAACACCAGCATTCAACATGGGCATACATGTCTTGAGTTGGCCAAAAGACTGAAATTTAAGCTTGGGCTGAGATTTCGAACTTTGTTATACATAACTATTGAATGGTAGATCAGACTCTAATTTCTCAATGAATCTCTTCTATTGGTATCTCAACTCAAACGTGGTTAAAGAATTGAATAAAAAAATATCTACATTTTTTTGTACACTAAATAGTATATCATGTCCAATATTGTCAAGAAAGACGAATGAAAGGTAAAACATGTTAAACATTAATATTTTATGGATTAGAAAGTGTTGGCATACTAAGCTACAATTTTACTTCAAAACTCCTTGGAAGAACGATATAAAAGAAATATAAATATTAAATTGAACTTTGCAATCAAGATAAATGCCATGTCTGGTTATTTTGTTTGCTTTCTATCATTTTCTAGTGCAATTTAAGTTTCCTCTTCTCTTACTTTAACAGCACAATATAACCTAAATTTAGTCTAAATTTTTTAGTGAAAAATCTAAATGAAATTTGGGCATGCTATGAGCATATCAAAAATTGCAAAGTGTAGAATGTGTTGTGTGATTTAAAACCTGAATGCAATTGTCCGTAGAACAAGCACTCCAATTTGCAGGCAATCCATCACCTGTGTCCATAGAAGATTTTGCTAAACATGCACGCAAACCCAGCTCTTCCACTGCTCTAGCCATTCCGCTGACATGTTGGCCACCTGCTTCCGCAAAGCATGTTACCTGATTCATTAACCCGCAAATTACAATCACAAACTTCCATTTGAAAAGATGAATACCACCAATTGAAATATAATGGGAAAATTATAAGCCTAATCACTGGCATAAAATTCAGATATTATAGTAACATGCCACACTAGCTCATGCTAAATAACCAATCAATATCATCCAAAGCATTGAATAATTCTGGCTTGGAGACCTTGTGCTCAAAACTTGAGTCGCAAATACTCTAATTCCCCTAAACGAAATTGCGAAGATTGCAACCTCTGAATATCCACAAAAGTCCATGATTATATAGGACGGTAACGGCTTGCAAAGAACAATTTCAACCATATGAATTCTATGACGTCAAAGATAGGGAAACAAAGCATACAAATTATTGTAGAAGGATCGAGAGTTTCTAACAAATGCTATCCTTCAGAACCACAAGCCACTCACTCCGGATCGGATGAGCTCGATACCGCAGAGCAGCGTGGAGAGGTAGGAATCCTCCTCCGTCATGTGGGACTCGTATGGCCATATACGCTTGTGAAGCCACGTCATCAGATCAACATCGTCGGCGATGCCCCTCCCCAGCTGCTGCGACGTATGCACATGCGTGTTGACGAATCCTAATCACCGGCCAGAGACGCAAAATGAGGGTGGAAAGATGAAACATCGAATCAGCAGCTAAACGACAGGAGGAGCAGTGCACCTGGAAGCAGGATTCGGCCGCGGAGGTCGACGACGGAGTCGACCGTGGCAAGGTGGGAGAAATCGCGGAGAATCTGAGCAGATGGGCCGACGGCCTCGATGCGGTCGCCGGCGACGACGACGGCGCCGTCACGGAAGACGCGGGACGACTGGTCCATGGTAACGATGACGCCATTGTGAAGGATTAGGATGGGGCGATCTGCGGCATTCTCCATTTCTTCCTTCTCTCCCACACTCCAGCCAGCGTTTCCCTAAATTATACATTAAAGTCGGGTTGAATTATACGTATATATAGATAAACCCAGTCCTGGGTTCGGCTCTACGAAATTTCTGTACCGGCCACATGGAAATCGGTAATAGTTCGTAGTGAACGGTCAACATCTGTACGCCCGGAGTTCGTCAGTTATGATTGATTATTATATTAAAACAAATAAAATGATAAATTCATAAAATTATCTGTCGTTATTATTGGTCCATAATTATTAAAAATAATCATATAACAAAATAAATTATTAATTAATTATTAAATAATTAACTAACAGAATCATCTCTTACATTTCTTCAACTTATTAAGAATAACCATATAAACAAATATTAATTAATTATTAAATAATTAATTAAATAGGAAAATATTAATTATGACAGTTTATAAGTAGGGGTGTAATCAAACCGAGCCAAGTCGAACTCTTGGATGTTTGAGTTTGACTCGTTTATAATCGAGCCGAGCTCGAGCTTTATTTAACGAATATATTCATGACTCACGAACTTATTCGAGCTTTTATCGAGCCTAAACAAGCTTAATAAATATAAATTATAAATTTAAATATTCATTACAAATTAAATTATATATTTTTTAAAAAATTATAATATTCTTATTAAAATTTATAATTTTATTCTAATAAATAAATTTAATATATTTATCTGTGTTTTTCATAAGTAGAGTGTAAAATCTATAAATTTAATATCAAAATTATTATTATTTTTATTTAAAAGTTGATTCATGAGCTTAACGAACATGTTCACGAGCTAACGAGCCGAATATTGTGAAACTTAAGCTTGGTTTGTTTATCTTAACGAGCCTCATTAAACGAGCTCAAACGAGCTTTTATCGAATCGAGCTTCGAATAGCTCGCGAGGGGCTTGGCTCATTTACACCCCTGTTTATAAGGTGTTTAACTAAATTTATTAAAAATATATTACAAACTCGTTTATAAGTTATTTTAGGAGCTTATAAGTTGTTAAGTCTATTATAAAAATATAAGCGGTTAAAGTGTTTGGTATTATAACATCTTTTAATTAATAAAATTATCATATATATATATAGAGAGAGAGAGTGTGTGTGTGTGTTAATCCTGCGCGACTATGCGCGTCGCGCAGGATATCAGCGCTTTTTTTCTTTTTATTTTTTTTAAATTTTGAATTAAAAAAATAATTAAAAATCAATATTTCCTGGTATATAAATCCTTAATCAATGAATATATCTCCTAAACACATTACAATACTCCATAAATATTTAAATTTATTTTATTTTAAATTTTCTTTTTACTAAATACTATAATCCAATTGGGAAATCTGAACCTTAAAGGTAAAATCTTTAAAAAAAAAATAACTTATAAATTATAATCCAATTGGGAAACATGAACTCTAGAAATAAAATTTTTTAAAAATATTTTAATTATTTTTTTAATTCAAAATTAAAAAAAAAAAATTTAAAAAAAACCTTGATATCCTACCCCACAGTCGTGCACAGTACATAACTGTGCGCAGCGTATTAGCTTTCTCTTTTTTTGTAATTATTTTTTTTAAGATTTTGAATTTAAAAAATTCAACACTTTCTTATATAAACCCCTATTACATAGATATATCTCTTGAATATATTACTATACTCTATAATTACTTAAATTTATTTCATTATTAATTTTTCTTTTAACTAAACACTATAATCCAATTGGAAAGTCTGAACACTAAAATTAAAATCTTAAAAAAAAAATAGTTTAAAAATTATAACCCAATTGGGAAGATTAGAAATAAAATCTTAAAAAAATATTATAATAAATCTTTTAATTCAAAATTTAAACAAATAAAAAAAATAATATCTATTATTTTTTTAGATTTTGAATTAAAAAAATCAACATTTCCTTATATAAATCCCTAATACATTAATATATCCCCTAAACACATTACAATACTCCGTAAATACTTTATTTCATTTTTAATATTTCTTTTAACTAAACACATTACAATACTCCATAACATTTCTTTATTTCATTTTATATGGTTATTTTTAACTTTATTTCCCCTCAATTGAGAAGCCTAAACCCAAGAGGTAAAATCTTTAAAAAAAATTAGCTTAAAAATTATAATCCAATTAGAAGCTTAATCCTAGAAATAAATTCTTAAAAAAATATTTTAATAGTTTTTTAATTCAAAATTTTTAAAAAATATATTAAAAAATTGTTATATTGCGCGACGCACACTGTAGCATCGCGCAGCATATCATATTCATGTGTGTGTATATATATATATATATATGCACTAACGGTCTAACTCAAGTTTTGATGAATGACAAAGTAGGTTAAGTCGAGACGGGTCGAAGGGCTGACCGGACGTCTGGCACGAAGCCCAGACTAGTAGATGGGCTGACCGGATGTCTGGCACGAAGTCCAGCTAGGTCAACGAGTTGACATGATAGCTAGCACGAAGCCCAGACCAGTTGACGGGTTGACCGGATGTTTGACATGAAGTCCAGCTAGGTCGACGGGCTGACCTGATAGCTGGCACGAAGTCCAGACAGGTCGAAGGGATAACGGGACGTCTGGCAGGTAAGTTAAGGTAAGTCACTAGAGGGGAATGACTGTGAGGACGCGTTCCTGGGAAGGGAACTTAGGCGTCGATCCAACTTAGAACCATTTCGGAATTCTAAGTTGAGATCTTGACTAGATTCCGATCTCGGTAAGACAGAATCTAATTAATACTTTGTTTATTATAACTGTGCTAACACCTTGTTTTGCAGGATAATATAATTTACATTTTGCCTCAGACTAACTCTTTCTTACAGGAGAAGGACTTTCTGGAGAAGAGTGGTCTGGGCGCCCGAAATGCAAATTCTACCCCCGACGCACGGCGCCACGTGGAGTACTCTGGTTAGACGGGCTACGTCACAGTCCAAGCGCCCGAAAGGGATCCGGGCGCTCGGAGCCTCCTATATAAGGAGGATGCATCCTGGAGCAAAGAACAACACACAACAAAGCCTTCCAAAGCTTGCTCTGCCGTGTTGTGCTCCTGCGACGCTAAAGCTTCTCCGACACCGCACTATTTCCTTTCGTTCTTAATTATTGTTGATATTTAATCTTCTTAAGCATTCCTGTACTTTCAATTTGTAAAAACTTATTCGAATTGCTAGTAAATTGTCTAACGAAAGCACTCGACGAGTGTGAGCCATGGAGTAGGAGTCGACCAAGGCTTCGAACCAAGTAAAAAATTACTTATGTTAGCATTGTTTCAATTTCAATTTTTCTGCTGCGTACTCGATCTTCTTTTCGACTTTTTAAATCGATATTCACCCCCCTATCGACTTTCACGATCCAACAGTAGCAGTTACATTTGAGAAGCTGCTACAATTTGTAGCAGCTAATCCGCACTAACTGCTACAGAGTGAAGCAGCTACTCTTGAGAAGTTCTACATGTTGGAAAAGTTCACTTTATTACTGGATCTTGATAAATTTTAGCTTATAATTATCTTTGTTGTTGCAGGTTCTAACAACACGACCATTGAATTATGAAGCTAGGGTTACAATGTGTCGATGAGCGATTATTAGTTAATACAGATGAATTTGACAACCTTGTTGGTCATTATAGATCGGTTTGAAAAACTTCTGTCATACTGTCGATATCATAATAGACAAAAAGTGACATTTTATATGTAGAGCGGCGTATGTATATGCTCCCTTGCCTATAATGAAAGATTAACTATTATAATAGAACATTCACAAATGTTTTCGTTCCTTTTCTATTCTTAAGGCTTCCTCTTTTGATCTTTTAAACAAGGTAAGATTTATTCAAATCATCACCTTTTTCCTAAAATAACGAGGATTGGTAGAATTTCTTATTCTACTCTGATTTCTATACTATTATTCTATTAATAATCTGATATGTCTTATATAATGCCTCCCTCTGTGTTGTAGCAACTACGAATAGATAGTTGCTACAACATGAAGTCATATGTTGTAGCAGTTACCGACCCGTAATTGCTATAACATCAACTTAATTATAATTAAATTTCATTGACCCCATTAGTTGCTACATGGTGTAGCAGCTACCACACTCTAGTTGCTACAACGTGGACCTCATGTTCCTTGTTCGTGAGTTTGATAATGACTCATGAGTCCATTTTAATTTACCGTATTATCATATCACAACATACCTATGAAATAAAATTCAAATAATACATTTATTGGCAATATGGCAAAGATTTCATCGTAAGTGTAATATTGTCAATCAAATATTACATTTCCCTTACATTGTAAGTGTAATATTGAACACAGTGATCACAGTGTTCTAAACCCCCATGACCTCTCACATTGGTCTCTTATTGTTTTCCATTTCTCTCACGTCATTTGGTTGAGGATGAGAGAAGTTTGTCAAGGCAAGAATCCAGTGCTTACTCCATGAGGATTCCTCAGTGCATTCCCGAGGCTCTTTATCGCGAACACAGGATTTTGTACAGAATTTAGACTAATCCATGAGCGGATTAACCACATGCACGTACTTTGATCAGGGCTAGACAATGATGTTCGCATTAAAGATATTCCTTTATGAATATGGAAGATTACATTAGACCGTGGAAGGCAACATGGCCACTTTCTCATTCCCGCATTTATAGCAAGAAACACTTGAAGATGTAGACTAGATGCCATGAAAGAAATGGTGAAGGTGGTGCCGCGAAAATATCATCAATCCATTTATAAGCTACTCATTTATCTTTGGATGTCATGAAATGAGCCTGGTTACCTCTATTATATAGGAAAACAGAGGCGCTTATTATTCAATCTGGGAATAGTTGTATTCACACATCCACAACTGGCCTTCTGACAAAACAGCTTTTTGAATTCTTCACGAGTCGTGGTTTATGACAAGTATGACTAGTCATACATGTCATAAATGACAGCTATGAGTGGTTATTCTATGAACGTTACGGATCAATGGACCAGATGTGGTAGGTCACCATTAATTAATTGATGTGTCTCCATAAATTTATTATTTTTAAAATATATAACTGATCGTTGAATTATTAATAGGGAGTAGGGCTTGTTATTTGCATCACCAGTAACTGTTGTAGCTTGTAGCGGCTCACATCTCTGAAGTAGCTGCTACAATGTGTATCAGCAAATTCGCAGCAACTGCTACACGTTGTGGTAACACACATCTCTGGAGTATCTGCTACAATGTGTAGCAGCTAATCCGCAATAAATGTTATACGTTGTAGTAGCACACATCTCTAGAGTAGTTGCTACAATATGTAGCAGCTAATCCGTAGTAACTGCCAGACGTTGTGGTATCTCACGTCTCTGGAGTAGCTGCTACAATGTGTAGCAGCTAATCCATCATAACCGCTACACAGTGTAACAGCTACTCTTGAGAAGCTGCTACACGTTGTAGCAGCTTCTGACAACTAGCTGTTACAAGGTGCTGCAGTAGCTGCTACAACAAGTAGCAGTTTCTAACTATTTATACATTAACTGATACAACATCTAGAAGCTCATTTAATTAATCTAAATAAAAAATTGAGATTGACAGAGTAACATCTTGTTGAGCGTAAATGAAAAAAGACTTGGAGACTATAGTTGGGTTTGATATACATGAATAGAATAATATTAATATTCTAAACAAAGATAATAATATAAGACAAACAAGATCTTAAGTCAAAAAGTTATTATAAACTCTAATGCTATAATCATTTGATTTATAACATTCTCTAATCCTACATTAACTTGGGATATTTATCGTTGCACTTGAACAAATTAAGTTTGATTCTTTTTCTCTCGTAGAAGGGCAGCATTGCTAGAGAAATGTTAGGCTAAACCTCACAAAGAATGATATTTCATTCATTCATTTGATTTATAACATCCTCTAATTCTCCATTAACTTGGGACAGTTGTCGTCGTAGCTGTACAAGTTCAGTTTGGTTCTTTTTCTCTCGGAAAAGGGCAGCTTCTAACTCCTTCCTCGCCTGGTTCCGTTGTTCTGTGAGAATCTTAATATAGCCATAAACAACATGATGTTCCATGGCTAGACTGAGATACCTATTAGGATTGTTTTAGAAAATTTGTAAATTCAAGGAATGAAAGATATATATAATAGAAGAAGAATGGATAATACAAACCGAGAAGCAGACGATTTTACTAATAGAGATGGTCTTTCGAAGGAAGAAGATGTAGAGCTTGAATCCTCTTCGATAGGGGGTTCTTTAACACCACCCAGAGTGAGTTTCTTCTTCCTGCTAAAGAAAGACATGTTCCTTGAACAACTACAATAAACCCAATGTATAAGAGAACGAAGGGCTAGGTAGTGTGAAAGAGGGAGTTAGGTTGATAGACGATTTATAGGAAAATGAGTTCTGACATCATTAACTCTTGATAAAGACAAGTCAAACCAGAGTGTCTTTCCAATACCATAAAAATAGGTCATCAAATTACAGATAGTACAACTCATTAAAACCTGTGAAAAGATAAGACAGGCAGTAAAGACAAGGATAACTAACCGTCAAGCCTTGATTCCTTCTATGCATATAATGTATACTCTACCATGGCAGTAGCTGCTACATCGTTGTAGCAACTATTATTCTAAGTAGCTGCTACAAAGTTGTAGCAGCTATCATTCCAAGTAGTTGCTACAATGTTGTACCAGCTAACCATTGAGTTAGCTGCTATAGAGTTGTAGTAGCTATCATTCCAAGTAGCTGCTACAATATTGTAGCAGTTAGCTATGAAATTAATTACCAGTTTATCATCCGAGATGTCCAATAAAGATAATCACGAATACAATCTGTAATAGCTAGTTAGCAGAAGTTGCTACAACGTGTAGCAGTTTCTCAAGACTAGTTGCTACACTGTGTTGCAGTTAGTGCGACTTACCTGATACAAATTGCAATAGCTACTCCAGAGATGTGAGCTACTACAACGTGTAGTGGCTACTGCCGATACAGCTAACAAGCCCTAATCTGTATTAATAATTTAATGGCCACTTATATAAATTGAAATTAATGAATTTATGGAGACACATAAATTAATTCAATGACAACTTACTAAATCTGGTCCATTACTCTCTCATCATCCATAGAATGACCACTCATAGTTGACATAACTCATATGACTAGTCATAGCTATCATAAATCATGACTCATGACTACTGGTAAAATCCTGCTTTGTCAAAAGGGCAACTGTGGGCTCATGAATATACCTACTCCCAAATTGAATTGTATAGCACCGTTGTGTTCCTATATAACAGAGGGTGGATCCGTTCATGAAATCCCAATGGAAATGAGTAGCTTATTCATGGATTGCTGACATTTTCTCGACACCACCTTTGTCATTTCTTTCATGACATCCACTGTAAATCTTGAAGTGTATCTTGCTTCCAAATCGGGATTGATAAAGCGGTCTTGTTGCCTTCCACAGTCTAGTGTAAACTTTCATATTCGTAAAGGAATTTCTTTAAAGGAACCACTAGCGTCTAGCCCCAATGAGTGTATGTTGATGAGGTTAGGCTGCTCATGGAGTAGTTTAAGTTCTCCCAATATTCCGTGTTGCCGACGAAGAGCCTCAGCAATGCCTTGAGGAATACTCCTGGATTAGGGAGAGGATGATCGCCTCGACGAACTTTTCCCATCCACGACCAAAGGATACGAGAGACATGGAAAATAATGGAAGTTGTTTGGTGTTCACAACACTCTGTACGTTGATTAAGGGTGATCGCTCATGGAGAAGACTGTGGACGCAACTCGGCCAATATGAAAATGACGTTGTACAACTTATGAGAATAATGTGAGCGCTCATGGGGGTTCTGAACACTATGTTTAATATTAAACTTATGATGTAATCGAAATGTAAATTTATTGATAATATTTTGTCAAGAAAGGTATAAATGTATTTTATAGCTGCTACGCCTTATTTTCTTACTCCTGAGTAGCTGTTACATGATGTAGCAGCTACTGCCAACTAGCTGTTGTGATTATTCTGTGGATAGATGTTAAACACCGTGCTTGAATTTGTTCTCCAATATTTTTAATCATTTCTAGATAACACATTAAATGCAATGGAAGGAGTCAATGAAATTTAATTTTAATCAAGTTGATGTTGTAGCAATTGCTGGTTCGTAACTGCTACAACACACTTCATGTTGTAACAGCTACCTATCAAGAACTAGTATAACAAAGACAATTATAAGTTGAACATTATCAAGATCCAGTATTAAAGCGAGTTGCTACAATGTGTAGCTTCTCATAAGTAGCTGCTATACTGTGTAGCAGTTAGTACGGATTAGCTGCTAAACATTGTAGCAGCAACTCTAGAGAAGTGAGGTGCTACAACCGTACAACGTGTATCTGTGCTATTGCTAATGCAACTAACTAGTCCCAATCCCTATTAATAATTCAATGGTCACTCATATAATTTGAAATTAATAGATTTTTGGAGACCCATCAATTCATTAATGGCAGAATTAGGGATCGAGGATACAAGAAAGATCAATGGATTAATGAATACATAGGGAGACTTTATGTAATACTTTTCAGATGATTAATGGACTAACAGCGTAAGAATCAGAGTAGAAAGAAAATTATCGCTAGTTTAGAGTTTGGTAAACCTAGCTTCATTACTCCAAGGGCATGTTGTTAGAACCTGCAAAAACAAAGATAATTATAGCAGCTATATTTATTAAGATCTAGTATTAAAGTGAAATAAAACTTTGAAAGTACCAGCTATAGATGCCAAATCTTCTGTTGGATATGTGTGAACGGAGAAAAGATGTAGAGGAAAGAGGCAGATCGGTTCGCTCAGCGCACTCGCCCGGCCGATTTCTAAGCTTCGTCCGCCCGGACGCTTAGCCTGCCTGGTCTCTTTGGTCGTCCGGCAAAAGCGCATTTAGCCTCTCTACTCGCCAGATCGACTGATAGCCCGCTCGCCCTCTTAGCTCGCTTAGCTACTATGCAGTCTGCGTATATCACATAGCAAAAACCAAATAACTATTATAGTGTTGTAGCAATTAACATTCCAAGTAGCTGCTATAGTATTGTAACAGCTAACCATCGAGTTAGCTGCTACAGCGTTATAACAACTATCTTTCCAAGTAGCTGCTACAACGTTGTAGCAGCTAACATTCCAAGTAATTGCTACAACGCTGTAACAGCTACCTCGATGGTTTCTGCTACAACGTTGTAGTAGCTAACCGTCAAGTTAGCTGTTATAACGTTGTAACAGCTATCGTTCCAAGTAGCTGCTACAATTTTACAGCAGCTAACCGTAGACTTAGCTGCTATAGAGTTGTAGCAGCTATCATTCCGTGTAACTGTACGCCATTGTAGCAGTTATCATTCCGAGTAGTTGCTACAGCGTTGTACCAGCTATCATTCCGAGTAGCTACTACAGTGTTGTAGCAACTAGCTATGGAATTAATTAACAGTTTACCACCCGAGACATCCTGTAAAGATATTCATAGATAAACGATATATAATATGAAAAGATGAGAGGAAATTACAATTTAACATAAAACGACTTATGTAAGAGTTGCTACAACGTTGTAGCAGCTACTTGGACAGTTAGCTGCTACAAGTTGTAGCAGCTACATGGACAGTTAGCTGCTACAAGGTGTAACAGTTATTTATTGAAGTAGCTGCTACAACGTGTAACAACAAAGCAAAGGCGTTGCAGCAGTAAAAATAATTTTAAATAATTTTTTACCAAGTTGATATACAACTACAAAAATATTTTTAGGGATAATATCTACTAGAAAATGTAGCTACCAAAAAAATGACTTACCAAGTGACTACTACACGTTGTAGCAGCTACATGGACAGTTAGCTACTACAAGGTGTAACAGTTAACTGTCGAAATAGCTGCTACAACTTGTAGCAGCATTCGATGTCCAAGTGGTTGCAGGCATTTGTAGCAGGCGCTGACCTTGCACATCGTAGTATAAATCCTTTCTTCCTTCTACGACCACCATTCCAAGTTAGTTGCTACAAGTTGTAGCAGTTATATGGATAGTTAGCTACGAAGTTGATGCTGCAATGTTTAGCAGCAAAGCAAAGGCCTTGCATCAACAAAAATAATTTCAAATAATTTTTTTACCAAGTTGATATACATCGGCTTAAATATTTTTAGGGATAATATCTGTTATAAAATATAGTTGTTACAAGGTATAACAGTTATTTATCGAAGTAGCTGCTACAACGTGTAGCAGCAAAGCAAAGGCGCTGGAATAGCATAAATAATTTTAAATATTTTTTTAGCAAGTGAATATACAACTATAAAAATATTTTTAGGGT
This sequence comes from Zingiber officinale, assembly GCF_018446385.1. Taxonomy (NCBI): domain Eukaryota; kingdom Viridiplantae; phylum Streptophyta; class Magnoliopsida; order Zingiberales; family Zingiberaceae; genus Zingiber; species Zingiber officinale. Next base: position 133,831,553 of record NC_055995.1, read on the forward strand.
TAATATCTGCTAGAAAATATAGCTACTAAAAAAATGACTTACCAAGCGGCTGCTACAAGTTTAGCAGCTACATAAAGAGTTAGCTGCTACAAGGTGTAGCAGTTAACTATCGAAGTAGCTGCTACACATTGTAGCAGCTACATGGACAGTTAGCTGCTACAAGGTGTAGTAGTTAACTGTCTAAGTAGCTGCTATAACTTGTAGTAGCAAATGAAAGTCCATGTGGCTGCAAGCGTTTGTAGCAGGCGTCGGCCTTGCACGTTGTAGCATAAATCCTTCCTTCCTTCTATGACCACCATTCCAAGTTAGCTGCAACAAGTTGTAGCAGCTACAAGGACAGTTTGCTGCGAAGTAGTTGCTGCAACATTTAGAAGCGAAGCAAAGGCGCTGCATCAGTAAAAAAATAATTTCAAATAATTTTTTACCAAGTTGATATACATGAACTTAAATATTTGTAGGGGTAATATCTGCTAGAAAATGAAGCCACCACAAAAAAATGACTTACCAAGTGGTTGCTTCACGTTTGTAGCTGCTAAACGTGTAGCAGCTAATGCACAGACATGGTTGTAGCCTGCAGGCATTTGTAGTTGGCGTCATCCCTACACGTTATAGCATTAATCCTTCTAATATATGTATGCTATAACGGTGGGAAATAACAAATTAAAATGAAACGAATTACCATTGGGAAGGAGAGAGGTGGTAAGCTCTCACATCAGTTGTGAGATTGAAGACGCTGGTGAAACTTTCCCGGTTGGAGCGTGAGGTCCGACGAACGATGGAGACGAAGGGAGAGAGAGAACGTCGAGGGAGATTTTAATTTGAGAAATTTCTCACGCAGAAGTTTTGAATAGAAGGCGGAAGGGGAGAGAGAATAAATGACATATTTTTTTATAGCGAAATCGAGCTGGCAACGCCACGTCTGTGCATCGCTCACTGTCGCGCACAAAACATCTCTCAACACACACACACACATACACACACACACACACACACACATATATATATATAAAACAAACGAAACTAGTTAACACTTTTATAATAGGTTAAACTTATATAAAAAATAAAACTATTTGATATTTTAATTTAGAAATTTTCAAAAATTTAATGATAATCATTAATATTTCTAATAAAAATTATAGTTAAAAATTGATCAATAATATATTTGACACTTTTATTTTTTTTAAATTCTAAGAAAAAGTTAGATAAAAAAAAAATTCTAATCGAGTCAGAGAATTTGTGCACTGGGGAGAGAAGAAATGGAAGGGAGTATCGGAGACTTCGTGCCCTGGGAAAAGAAGTTGATGTAGAGAGTGTTGTTAGGTTTGTAAAAATCTATAGAGGATAAGATGGAGATTAATGAAAATATATAAGAATATTTTAGAGAAGAAAATTATTAAAATAAATTTTTTTTTAAAAAAAATAAGGTCTCCCTTACTTTTTTTTTAACAACTTATAAGCTGTCAAACAGTTTATTTTGACAATTTATAAGCTATTTGTAAAAAAATTTATCAAATATATTTGAAGAGCTTATAAGCCCTAAAATAACTTATAAGTTATTTTGTAGAACTTATAAGCTGAGCCAAACACCCTCATAGTCGATTAAGATATTCACTTCTCATTTGAGAGACATGTATTTACATCTAAAAAATTTATCAGACGGTTCAGGGCCCCTTAAATATTAATCAGTCCGACAAGGACGAGCCAATTACAATTTGAGCTTGCAATCTGAATCAACGGATTGATGATCTGTTGACTCGATTGTAGATCCGGATTAGGACTTGACCGTGAACAGGTCTAGTCCACTCACAGCTAAATGATTAAAATAGATCCAATTTTTATTTTTTTCCCCCTTAAAATGTATTTAGAATGGGAAATTTTATCTAATCGAACCATTTGGAAACGTTTATTAGCTTTTAGGGTGCGTTTGATTCAAGTTATCATATATAACCTTGGTTATGTGATTACCTGGTAATGTGATCACATAAAATAGATCTGTTATGTGATTACCTAGTGATCACATAACCAAGGTTATGGGGAATAAAACATAATCAAATGTTGTTTGGTTCAACCTAGGTAATGCAACAAAAACTTGTTTGTTTTAAGGTTTTAATGAATACCTTAGTTTAATATCTTACCGTATTACCCTCAGTTACAAAATCAACTATACATATTATTATTATTATTATTATTTATTTTTTCTATTTTTTTTACTTTTTTTTTTGTATATTTTTTTACTTTTTTATGTGTTTTTTTATTTTTTTATATTATTTTTATTTATTTATTTTATTTTAATTTTTTTTAATTAAATTTTTTTTTAAAAATTTTAATCTTTTTTAAAAATTTAAAGTTTTTTATTTTTACTTTTTTTAAATTTTTTTTTTTATTTTTTTTAATATTTTTTACAATTTTTTCTCTTTTTTCCATATTTTTTCTTATCGGAGGGTATTTTTGGTAAAAAAAATTCGTTAACCCCAGAATCAAGAAAACCTTAGTTTTTTGAGGTTTTCCGATTCTGGGCTGCATGACCCTTTTGCTGACGTGTCGGGCATGGAATATTACTCGGGAATCATCGAATACCTAAACCAAACAAGGTTTTTGTTGATAACCTTGGATGGATAACCAAGGTTATCAAGAATAACCCCGAACTAAACGCACCCTTAGAGCATCCACAGCCCACTCCCATTATAGCATTCATCATGCACCTCATTAAAATAGCATATTTCTTTCACCCACATTCTGTTTAACATTAACATTCATTATTTATGGGTCTCACATTCCACTCAATCATTTGCAATAAAAAAAATTTATAAATAAATAAAATGATACAAAATACAAATCCAAATGCTAAAAAAAAGCATATAAAAATCAGATTATTATAATTTAAAATAAATAAATATTATTATTATTAAAAATACGCTCATGTTTTATTATTTATTCATTTTATTTAATTTTTAATTTTAAAATTTATAAAAAATGAATAATTAAAATTAAAAAAAATAATACACTCATGGGGTGGGCTAGGGCTGACCCACCCCACACCAACTTATACGCGAACACGTGGAACACCCTTTCATAATAGTTTTAATACCAAAAGGGTGTACCCCGTCATGTGCCCATGGCCTGTGTACCTGCATGAACCTCCCTTCATATCCATGGGGCCGGCACTAGGGGGGCCGCTAAGGTAGCGGATCTACCTTTTTTTAATACCAAAAGGGTGCTCTCAGGGTGTAGCGCAGACGATGAGCGCATGACATCTTTAGCGTAATGAGCAAGGGTCGATTCTCAGGAACTGACGACTTTGGATTTACCCCACCATACACCTAACATCTATGTATCTATATGTACCTCTCTCTATATCCATAAAACTGACACTAGAAGGATCATTAATATAACAAATCTATATTTTTTAATACCAAAAGGTTATTATAACACCCCATTCATAAGAGCAATATGAATGCCCTTAACCGTTAATAAAATATTTATACATGTAAGTATTCCTACATTAAAACTGGTGGTTCTAGATTTTATTATTAAATAAATAAATACATCAAATTATTTTATCTAAAATATCTAATTGACTCAAAAATAGAACGAACCGATCCGTGACGAAGCAGCTACCCACAAAAGTTAAAGGCGCACCTTTTACTTACCAAGAGCATCATACAAAAGGTTAAAGACGTATTCCTTTTGAGGTCCTATAAGAGTTTTTGTATACTCTTTATCGGAATCCCTTCTTCATTACATAATTCCTTGAGATACTCTCTGCCTTATTGGTTTATCATGAATCTATTTGACTCTCATCCTCATATGAGAAGCACTCTACATTCCTATATGAAAATATGGAAAAAAGTTATTCGCTCATCCTCAATGCCCCCCCGTCAACCTGTCCTTGGATCAGCACGAAGACATCCCCATGAAAATGCTCAATTGGTCGGTTGACAGATTTATTATAATGGACAAAGATTAATTTTTGATGGGCGTATGTTTTTTAGGGAAAAAAAATTCTTCCTAGCCTTAACAACTTGATGATCGGTAATTCTGTGATTTACCTCATTCACATAATCTTGGGAAGGATATTAAGGAACGCATGAGATGAGTATAATCATTTTTTTTTTACAATGAAACAATCTATTGCTTTAGATTTTTTATGTGATTTAATAGACAACCATGTCAAGTATAGTCATTTATAAAAGTAATGAATGCTCCTAGGGTGTAGTACAGTTGGGGGCGCATGATTTTATGGTCGAGAGATCCAAGGTTCGATCCTCGGGATGTCATGACCTGAGGTTAATGTCTCTACCATGCGCTTTCAACTGTGTACATGTATTTATCTCCCTCTATATCTGTGGGACGGACTTTAGGGGGATCACTGATCCAATAAACTTTAGGGTCAATTCTTAGCAGATGCAAAACACCTTCTTGAGTGTCTGACCTCCCCGTGCAAAGGACTGGTAAGTTAAGATAAAATACTCCCTTGTCATTTATCGATCTGTATTTAGTTGAGGAGTCGATGATATTAAGCCACATGAGATAAATATTATCATTTTTACTCCAATTTATAAAAATAATGAAATCCATGCCTGACCACAAATATTGGAATGTACAAGCGGTAAAGGAAATTCAACTCTTCTAGCCTTTCCAAATGGCCTTCAAGCAGTTCTGATCTTTTGGTCACTAATCTCTGGTTCCCTCTTGGTCTCTTCTAAATTGGCATACTTCGGATGCAGTTAAATTTATGCTGACAATCTAAATTCCGCTAAAGAATGTCACATTGAACATACTTAAACTTAAAATATTACCAATTTGTGAAAAAAAAATACAAATTCAATCAGAACTTTCAAATTTTGACGAAAAAAACTAAAAAAACATCCCCCCCAAACGTTTATAAAATACTTTATTTTATCAAAGAATGCTACACTGAATATACCTAAACTTAAAACAACATCAATATACCATTTTAACTTTTAACGGCATCCGAAGTACATTGTTTTGAGAAGAGACCAAGAATTCAGGGCAAAGAGATTCGTACTAATCTTCAAGATATTCTTCCTTCTAGGAATTCGGGCATAACCTTATTTATCCTCTTCTAAGTGTCAAATATGCTCTTGGGCTTTGTTTGCCTTCGCCATTACTTCTGTCGTAGTTAAAATCAAAAGTCATCTTGAATTGGATTCTTCCACCTACCCATGAGCATTGAGTTTAGTTGTCTCTAGACGCTTATTCTTAAATTTCAAATTTTAATAAAAGTCTGGATATTTTCACTATGAACTTCATATGTCCTTAACTATCTCGGTCGGAGTGAGCATTCGGTTAATTTAGTTAATTTTATTATTAATTTTATATTATTTATTATTATTATTTTTAAATAAATTCGGTTAATTCAATGTTAATCGATACAATCTATTTTTAATTTAATTCGATTTTAACAAGGCTTTGATTAGATTCGGTTAGCCAACATTAAATCAATTTTCGATTAATTCGGTTAATTTATATACTAAAGTTACTGAAGTCTCATTTTTAATCTCGGAGAAATCATTAACGGTCCGCACTTGTGATCCATAATGAAGCCATGCTCACTCAACTTTAGTTCCATGACCATGTTTGAAATGTTCTTAGGTGCTATTTCATTGACTTATTTTAGAGGCTTTCTTATAAATTTCAAATAGAAGTTAAAACTTATTGGTCTACTCTAAATACACATCAGTTACATGTCTTTATCAAAAATTATACACATGTCAAAGTGGCACAAATTGTTGGCAGAATGTGATTATTGAATAATATCAACTGATAGTTGTTGGAGCAAAATAGATTTCCATTGTTATCGGGTGGTGTTGTTTGGCTAAGAAAACACATAGCTAACCAATCCCCGATAACTCCGCTCAACCAACACTCTTTCCCTCCCAGGATTGCTAATATATATTACTCTAAAGAACAAGAATGAAAGCCTCCTCTCTGTTTTTTCTCCATTAGTAGTCTTTTATGTGTGTGTGCGCGCACATTCAACATGGGAGAAAACACAAACTCCTTTTCAATGAAAGAGGTTCCTTTCAAGAATGAAAGTGGCACCACAAAGGGTAAAGAGACACTAGAGGTAATGCTTAATCGAGCACAATCTTCGACTCCACAAAGGTCGAGATCAAATAACACCACCACCCTTCGAAGAACCTTCTCCATGAGGGGATCCACCTCGGTAAAGGATGGCAAATATAGGAGTATCGAACATGACATTGCTCACGACAACAAACAGAAGATCACAATCAATCGTGAGCACGATGAAGAGCATGGTCAAGAGGAAGAGCATCACCAAGACATGTCTAAGAAAAAGATGGGGAAGCTTAAGAAGGCATGCAAGAAGCTCTTTGGACTCTAATAGCATTATCGATGCATAGTTCTATTTTCGGTGAATAGGTATTTAAACGTATGATGACACCACTTAGACATTGTGTCTAAGTCTTCGTAATCGAATTGTTGGATGCATAGTTTATTTTCTTTGTATAGAAATTAAAAAAAATATGATGGCACCTGGTAAGATATCATGCACTAAAAGTTACTTTTAACGTCGAAAATTAACAACGGTATCAAATATCATCGTTATTGGTGATTCAATAACCACCAGATTTAGTACCCGTCGTTGATATATATGCATTAACGACGATATTTTCTCCCATCATTGATGTTTTGTCATTAATGACGATATTTTTTGTTTCGATCGTTAATATCATACTTTTAACGATGGGATTTTCACTCGTCGTTATTGGAAAATTTTAACCATGGTTTTTTTTCTCGTCATTGTTAGTTTTCTGATTTTTTTATTGAGCTAGAAATTTAAGCTGATTTTTTTACTGCGCTGAAACCTAAATTTTTTAAAGCCTAAATTTTTTAAAACATAAAAACACGATCGTTTTCTAAATTTTATTTTTATTTATTTATATATAAATTTAAGAGCCGGCTGACTTGGTGAATCTAGTGCACTAAAATTAAAAAATAAATAAATAAAAATATCAATTTTAAAATTATGAGCATTTATCTCTCACTTTTAAAATCAGTCAAACATGGGAATTTTGGAAAAAGAAAATTGAGAAGTTAAATTTAGAAATTTGAATACATACAGACTTTATTCGGTCAATATTGAACATTATTTTTTTTAAATATATGTACATATCTATTAGGTTGTCTTAATCAGTTTCTTATTTTCTTTCCCTCAAATTTGCTCCTTTTTAACGAAAAATGATATGTGAAAGGAAAAAATTTCAAGAAAAAATTAAGATTGATAAGGCCCCCCCCAAAAAAAATGACGGTCCATGAATTTACGTTTCTATCTTTTTTCATAGCATATGCTCTTTTGTAACCGAGCCTCCTTCACTCGAACACGAGGTTGCGCGGTGAGGGCGCCCGGGCGACCTCACACGGCCATAAGGACCCTCGCAGCGTCAAGGATGCTTGCAGCCACTTCAAAGCCTCCAGTGCTCAACATCTCCACCTTCTCCAAGATCGAAAGCGACCAAATCAAGGTATTTTCCCCCAAATCGCATTACGGAATCTAGGTTTTAAAATCCTAATCTTTTTTTCACTGATTCACAATGGTTGCAGTACTTAAGATGAGGTTGGGATCTAGGGTTTTGTTTTTATTGCATAGGGTTTCTTTTCAACTGTCAAAGATGAGGCTATCTTCTTCAAATCTATCACCACAATACCACAAGAAGATAACCTATTCTAACAGCCTCACGTGAGGTTTATTTTTTTATTCAAGAGAAGATTTGATAGCCATCTTCCGCATCTATTATGTTGTGAATGTTAGAAATGGAGCAACCGAGTAACTAGCATGACATGTTCACTTTCTGATTTGTTGATTGGTATTACCTTTTGACTCTTAAGTTTATATTATTAATTATGGTCACGCAAAGAAGTACAGGCATTTCCAAACTCATAAGCACATCCCTTATAGGTAATCAAAACTTGATCTTGATATAATAATTCTGTGTTTTTTTTTTTTACAAATTTTTCTTTGAGGCTGATGTTTCAATAGTGACAAGTATGCAGAATCTTAAATGAATTTGTATTGTTTCTCTTAGTTTATAATTCATTATTTTTATAAGTTTCTTCATGTCCATACTAGCCACTGTTTGTGAGACTTTTCAACCCCTAAAAATTAATCTGTACTATACATGCTTTTTTATAAGCAGTTTGACAGGAAGGGTAAAGAGTGAAATGGAGGGCGAAAATAAAATTTGAGATGTTTGCACAGTTTTTTTTTTAATCAAGCTTATTTGATCAATTTCAGGGTTTTTGTTATTTCTGAAAGGAAATGATTTTTTTTGGGGGTTGTGTTATAGTAAACAATCAATTAGGCATAACACTTTAGGATCTTTGGTGACTAACAAGAAATGTACAAACTAAATTGAGCAGAGAATTCTGTCTTTTCCTAAGCAAGTTTTGTTTTATGACTATAAATTGACTTTTCTTTGGAATCTTTTTCTTGTTTTTATTTACTCCATCCGGCCTAACAAATTTTGTTATATTTTACATTTTCCTATCATGGGATTTTGTTGAATTGTTTTATAGGCAATGTGTTTTTGGTTTCATATGGTGTATCCATTTACAGGGAGAATAAGAATCTTACCGGAACTGCAAGCTATGCCAGTGTTAATACACATATAGGGATTGGTGAGTTTCTTGGTGGCAAAAGACGAATATGCTCGCCCCCAGCGCCCCCGCCAACCTGTCCCAGGGCCAACACGAAAGAGGTAAATCACGGGCGGCTACTAGCCTTTCAAATAGTGACTAGCACATAAGGGAGACATTTACCTCGAGTTTGTCGAGATTCGAACCCCAGACCTCATGGTGGCAACACTTTATGCGCTAGTCACTAGACCCATCCGAGGGGACGGGATTGGTGAGTTTCTTGATCCTTATATTAATGTAAATATAATGTACTTGACACTGTTCATTTGTATTTATTAATACATGATTGTTTACTTGCAGAGCAAAGCCAAAGATGATTTGGAATCTCTTGGTTACGTTCTTATGTATTTTTTAAGAGGAAGGTTAACATCTGTCCATCTACCGTCTTTCTTTTCATTTTTGTTTCAATTGGATACTTAATATGATATCTTTGATGGTTTTATTTTGCTTCAGCCTTCTTTGGAAAGGACTTAAAGTTGTCAGTAAAAAGCAAAAGTATGACAAAATTAGTGAGAAGAAAGTGCTTATCCCTTTGAGATAATTCAAAATTCTTCTTTTACATACTTGAGAACAATTTAGTCAGCCACTTTTATTTTTATTTCAATTTGCATATTTATTGTGCGAGAGTTTAGATTTTTTATGATGTAAACTAGGCACTTTGTAAGTTATTTCCTTCAGAATTTATATCTTATTTCCATTACTGTTGATCCTTGCGTTTTGAGGACAAGCTGGATTATTCATACTTGAGGAGGTTATTCCGTGAGCTATTTATTCGAGAAGGTTAGTAAAATTACAATTATTGTCTATTGTTCTTATTCTTTTTTGTTGAATTGACATTCCACTTTATACTATGTTCATTTTAATGTGGTATACAAATTTGATCCTTAAGAATTCTAAGTTCTAACGGTCTTTTTTTTTTTTTTTTTTTTTTTTGGTATATTTATTATAGGTATGGGAGAGTTGAAGTGAAATAGACTTGAGTTTTGAGAATGTCAACATTTTGCATATGAAGACATTAGAGAAATGAATACTTAGCTTTTGATGTAAATGGATGTTAATTTTACTAGATGATTACTAGACATTTGATATATAGCTTAATGATGTGTAGAAACAATTATCATAATTACTGAATGATATTTTAATATATATGGTGGTTTAATTTTTAATATATCATGTTTTAATTTTTATTAGTATTCATTAATATATTTATTAAAAATATATACATTTTGATAGGTCTGAATTAGTGATACTTTCGTTATTGCCATTAACAATGGTATACTAAATTGTTGTGAAACGATTAAATGATATTAAATTATTAATAATGGTAAATATAATCGTTATTATTAATAGCGGTACATATGATCATCGTTGTTGCCATTAACGACGGTATCTAAACTTGTTGTTATTTTCACTAATGATAGTAGCGTATACCGTCATTAAGAGTTATTAACGATGATAGTGTAAACTGTCATTAAGAGTTATTAACGACGGTATTTTATTTTTCGTCACTAATTAATTTTTGACGAGTACTTTTAGTTACAACTTTCTATGATATTTAATACCATCGTTGATGAGCTTTAACGATGAAAATTGCCCTTTTGATGATGGGAAATTCTATCGTTAAAGGGCCTTTTTTAGTAGTCATGACGAGGTATTCATCACATTGTCAGACATTGAAATCAATATTACGCCTTTCTTAGTTTTTAGTTGATTGCAAACTATATATACATGAAGAGCAAGTATTTTCTTTGGATTTTGATCTCTTCACCATGTGTGAATCTTCAATGTTTTTTCATGATGAAGAGGATGATGACGATGAAGAAGAAGCCGAAGACAATCCTCCTCGACAATTTCTTGGTGAGTGACAAATACTACACATTTCTTACACTCAAATTAAATTCATGTAACTCCTTTTAACAAAGAGGGTTGGAAATGTGAATGAAATAAAGAGATAGGGATGAAAAAAATTCTTTTATGCATGAGTTTTTAGTTGAATGAGAGCCTTGGTGCAACGGTAAAGTTATTGCTTTATGACCAAAAGGTCATGGGTTCGAATCCTAGAAATAGCTTCTTGCAAATAGTAGGGTAAGGTTGCGTACAATGGATCCTTTCTCGGGATCCTGCATGACGAGAACTTTGTGCACCGGGCTACCCTTTTATGAGTTTTTAGTTCCACATTAGAAGTCTCTTAGTTTTATTATTGGTTTAAATTATGATACATACATTAATGTTGTAAACATATACATGAGAAGATACTCTCTCACGTGTGGGTGCGGAGGCATGAGTGCAAATCTAGGGCTCGGATTGTATTGAATCAATGTTGACTCATGTGTGAGTACGACCTGCACACGTCAAATACCGGACCGATCGAGACAAGATTTACCCAAATGAATAAACTAATATTTTGTCACGTTTTTTTGTTGCTCTTGTGAAACGAATGAAATGATTTCAATTAATTCAATCCAATTGAAACTGTCGACAATTAATAATAATAAATGGCCAATAATTCATTCGATTGAAACTGTCGAAAATTAATGATAATAATGGTCATTAATTCATTCAATTGAAACCGTCGATAAATAATGACAATAAATGTCCATTAATTGATCAAATTAAAACTGTATTAATGATAATAAATTACCATTAATTAGTCATTTATTACGGTCAAAGGGTGTGAGCTCCTATATAAGGAGGTTGGATCTTGAGCAAAGTGAACAATAACGGAAGATAAGAGAGAGTGAGAGGAAGAGCAGGAAGCGAACCTCTGTCCACCCATGTTCTCCCACAAAAACTCTCTCAATCGTGCATCCGTTCAACTGAACTACTCGTGATAGTAATTAGGTGCATTCTCAGTCACCACGAATCACCAGTGCTTGGTTGCATGCGTAATTTTATCGTTGTATTCTAGAAAATAGATGACCCAAGAGAACCTCAAAGCACAGCCAGAGGTGGGATGAATCTATTTCAAGAAAACTACGTTGAATGCAGACCTCAGTATCTTACTCAGCGAATTCCCTTCCCGACTCAAAGATTGACTCTCGATTCTGCCACGTACTGCATCAACTCCGCAATTCGGACCATCGGAAGCTTGGCAGAACCAGCCTCGCTGGCAGCCTGAGATTATCCACTCAAGTCATCTCAACAAGTAAATTAGAATTAATTTTATGTAATTTCAATTCAGTAATTTTTCTCAATATCTCCGGCAATAGATTGTTTAACAATCTTGAAATAGACTCGGTTCTGTTGAGATGATCATAGAACAAAGTGTTAAGATGCAACAGACTCAACACATGAAGGTCCCCTCCGCCTCAAATGGAACTGTGTCAATCAACCACGAGGAAATGTCAGAGAAGTTCAGTGAACTTCAAGAGGTGGCACTAGAAGATATTCTTCTAATTGATCATGCTCAATCTGGCTCGATTCTTGACAAAGGACCCTCACAAGCATGTTGAGGATACTGATATTTACACCATCAGTACAGTGGAGGCATAGACTCATTTAGAGTTCTTTTGTCGAAATTACAATCTCAATTGCCTTATCGATTCGTTGTACGCTGTGTATAGCACGAAGAGAATGATTAAGGAGCTGTGGGAGTCCCTAGACAAGAAGTACAAGACGAAGGATGCAGGGGCCAAGAAGTTTATCATGGGTCGATTCTTGGATTACAAGATGATTGACTTCAAGACGGTAATCAGTCAAGTCCAGGAGCTTTTGATGATTTTGCACAAGATTCACTCAGAAGGGATAATTCTGAGTGAAATTTTCCAGGTGATTGCTATCATTGAGAAGTTGCCTCCAGGCTGGAAGGACTTTAAGAACTACTTGAAGCACAAGAAGAATGAGATGAATGTGGAGGAACTCATTATTATACTTCACATCAAAGAAAACAACAAGAGTTCATAGAGAAAGTTGTTCTCTCAGACTACTGTGAAAGCCAACGTGGTCGAGTAAGGTCAAAACTCGAAATGGAAGAACCCCAAGACTTCCAAGATAGGATCCAAAGGAGGCATTAAGAAATTCTCTGGGAAGCGCTTAAACTGTAGTCGAGTTGGTCATAAATCTTCGAAATGCAGAAAGTCGAAAAAGAAGCAAGAGATCAATCTGAACGAGGGACTAAAAATGGACGACCTTTGTGTTGTTGTCTCTGAACTGAACTTGGTCGGTTCAAACCCACGACAATAGTAGATTGATACTGGAGCCACCAGACATGCCTGCTACAATAAGGAATTAATCCACAACTTTGAAGAAGTCAAAGGTGGGGACAAACTGTTCATGGAGAACTCAGCAACCTCGAACATCATAGACTAAGGAAAAGTGGTGTTGAAAATGAACAATGTGTTATATATTTAGGAGATTCAGAAGAATCTAGTGTCTGGATCACTGTTAAGCAAGTATGACTTTCACATTATTTTTGAGTTAGACAGAGTTGAACTGCCCAAAAATAGAATGTTTGTAGGAATGAGCTATGTATCTAATGGGTGGTTCACACTCAATGTAATGACCATTAAACTTAAGATAAATAAAGATGAAAGATCTTCCACTTATATGCTTGAGTATTCATGTTTGTGGCATGGTAGACTAGGATATGTTAACTACGATGTGTTGCATAGATTAATAAACATGCAAATCATACCTACATTCCACTTTGACTCAAAATACAAGTGTGAGATTTGTGTTGAAGCGAAAATGACAAAGTCATCCTTTTAACATATTGAGAGAAGCAACGAATCACTCAAGCTAATTCACACCAACGTATGCAACCTCAAAGGTACACAAACACGTGGTGGGAATAAATACTTTATTATTTTTGTAGATGTTAACACAAAATATTGTTATGTGTATCTTCTCAAAAGTGAGAATGAAGCTATAGAGAAATTTATTCTTTATAAAAATGAGATTGAAAACTAACTTAATAGAAAGATTAAGGTAGTTCGAAGTGACCGAGGCGGTGAATATGTATCACCGTTTGCTAAGTTGTGTGCTCAACATGGAATCAGACACGAAACAACAGCTCCTTATACTCCTCAGCAAAATAGAGTTGCTGAGTGAAAGAATTGAAGTTTAAAAGAAATGATGAATGCTCTTCTATTGAACTCTGAACTGCCAAAGTTCATGTGAGGGAAGCTGTATTAACACTAATTATCTTTTAAATAAGGTGCTTCTAAAGAAAATAAATAAGAGCTCTTATAAGTTGTGGAATGAAAGACAATCATCCTACAAATATTTACGAATGTGAGGGTATCTTGCCAAAATTTTGGTGTCCGATCCAAAAAAAAAATTAAGATAAGATAAATGGCTGTTGATTGCATATTTATTGGATATGCACATAACAGCAGTACGTATCAATTTTATGTGTATGAGTGACAAATACCGAATATATACAAGAACTCGATAATAGAATCAAGAAATACCTTATTTTTTAAGCATGTGTTTCCTTATAAGACCTGAGAGGAAGCTAACTCCACAAAATGGGTATATGAAACACAAGATGACGATGATGATGAGGAACCAGTCAAGATTGAGCTTGGGCAAAGTAAAAGAGCTCAAGTGGAAAAATCCTATGAAATAGATTTTATTACTTTCATGTTGGAAAGTGAACCCCGCAATTACTCAGAAGCAGTAAGCTCTTCTAATAGATCCCACTCGAGAGAGGCAATTATATCTGAGATAGAATCTATCTTACAAAATTACACTTGGGAACTTGTGGATCTTCCTCCGGGAAGTAAACTACTAGGTTACAAGTAGATTTTCAAGAAGAAAATGAAGTCAGATGACACAATTAATATGTATAAGACAGATTGGTAATCATAGGATACCGACAACGAGAAGACCTTGATTATTTTAATATGTATTCTCTATGTTGAGAATAACTTCCATTAGAGTGTTGTTGGCTATTGTAACTTTATGGAATCTAGAGATACATCAGATGGATGTAAAGACAATATTTTTAAATGGAAATTTAGAAGAGGAAATTTGTATAGAACAACCTGAAGGATTTTCTGTGTTAGGATAGAAAAACAAGATTTGTAGATTGGTGAAGTCATTATATGGTTTGAAACAAGCACCAAAGCAATGACATGAGAAATTTGATAATGTCATAAAAGAATTTGGATTCAAAATTAATGAATGTGATAAATGTGTCTATATGAAAGCGAGAATGACTACGTCATCGTGTGCCTATATGTAGATGAGATACTTAACATTGGATGCAATAATAAGATAATCAAATCTACTAAAGATATATTGAACTTAAGATTTGATATGAAACATGGGCCTAGCTGATGTGATTCTATGAATCAAAATTCTTAGAACAATAGAAGGACTTGTTATTAGTCAGTCCCATTACGTGGATAAAATTCTTGAGAAATTCACCAAGGGTGATACTGTGTTGGCACAAATACCGATAGATACGAGCCGACACCTATCGAAAAATAAAGGAGAAAGTATCTCTCAAATAGAGTATTCTCGAGTGATTGAAAGTGTTGGTGTGGGAAGCATAAGACGATCGAACCTGAATTTTGATTATGTCAAAGGGTCCGAAGTTAAGTTGTCTTGTGATCTAACAAGATTGATTGAGCTTGCAGAAAAATCCTAAGTTATCTTAGGTAAAAGTCCTAGTGGATTTTAGGCAAGTGGAAAATCCTAGGGGTGGTAACCTTAGGTCCTAGGGAGTTGTAACCCTATGTGAAGGAAAGTCCTGGTTGCGATTAGGCAGGTGGAAAACCCTAGGGGGAGGTAACCCTAGGCCCTAGGGGGTGGTAACCCTAAGTCATGGAAAACTCTAGGGGAAGGTAACCCTAGGTCCTAGGGGGTGGTAATCCTAGGTTATGGAAAACCCTAGGGGGTGGGAACCCTAGATCCTAGAGGGTGGGAACCCTAGATCCTAGGGGGTGGGAACCCTAGGTAGAAAGTCCAGTCGGTCTGGAGAACCGGTCTGGCAATAGGTAAACTCTCCTGAGAGGAGTAGGTGAGGACGCGCTCCCCAAAGAGAGAACAGTAGGCGTCAGTTCAACCTAGAGTTTCGATAAAACTCAAAGTCAGAACCGGACAGTCAGATGTTGTCAAATTTCATAATATATATATATATATATTGTTTTTGCCTGTACTAACTTTATTTTGCAGAAAATAAGGGGTTGGAAAAAGCTGGTCCAGGTGCCCCGAACTGATTCAGGTGTCCGGAGTCGGTACAGGGGCCCAAAACTCAAAAGTTATCGCCAAGCTAATGTAGAACTTACGGAGTGGCCGAGCCATGTGATCCAGGCGCCCGGAGGGGTTCCGAGCGCCCGGAACAGCCTATAAAAGCAACTTCGACCAAGAGCTTGAGAACAACACAACGAACGACTTCCGCTTCTTCGAGCTGCTCAGAAAATGCTTCTACGATGCCCAAAAGCTCCAACGACGGTTATATCAAAGATTTTCTTAGACAAGGTTGTCGATTTTCTTTAAATTTCAAATTACTTGTAAAACTCTATTTGTAATCTTTCCGATTGATTAGTGATTGGCCATCGAAAGTACTCTCACATGCGGGCCTTAGAGTAGGAGTCGTCATAGGCTCCGAACCAAGTAAATTCTTGGTATTTGCATTGTGTTTTTATTTTCCGCTGCATATTTATTCAAAACGAACGAATTAGCAACGAGCGCTATTCACCCCCCCCCCCTTTTAGCGCTTTACGATCCTACATAAAGTTTGATATACCTGATGAGTGTATACGACCAAACTTGGCCTACGCGGTAAGTAAACTAAGTAGATATACGAGTAATCCCAATGTTGAGCACTGAAAAGGGATAGCAAGAGTACTGAGGTACTTGAGGTATACTCATAAATATGGACGACACTATACGAAATATCCTGCTATGATCGAAGGATATAGTGATGTGAGTTGGATATCTAATGTAAAAGACTCTAAGTCTACGAGTCGATATGTATTTACTCTTGGAGGTGCAACAATATCATAGAAATCTTCTAAGTAAACTGTAATAACTAGATCCACGATGGAATATGAGTTTGTAACTCTTGAGAAATGTGGTGAAGAGACTGAATATTTACGACAATTCTTAGAAGATATTCCGAGTTGGCTAAAACCTGTGTCACCAATTTACATATATTGCGATAGTCAATCAGCAATTGGTCGGGCACAGAACCATCTGTATAATGGTAAATCTAGACATATATGTCATAAACATAATGCCATTAGACAACTACTCTCAACATAAGTTATCACTGTCGACTATGTGAAGTCAAAGGTTGACACGTGGGTGCGCAAGGGTGGATGCAAATTCAGGGTCTAAACTGTATTGAACTAAGGTTGACACGTGTGCGAGTATGACTTGTGCACGTCGAATATTGGGTCGGTCAAGGTAATATTTGTCCAAGCAAATAAAATAATGTTTTACCATGTTTTTTTTCTCAGGTGAAACAGACGAATTAATTTCAATTAATTCAATCCAATTGAATCCGTTGATAATTAATGGCAATAAATAGTCATTAATTCATTCGATTGAAACTAACGACAATAAATGACCATTAATTGATCCAATTGAAATTGACGGCAATTAATGACAATAAATGATCATTAATCGATCATTTATTACGACTAAAGGGTGAAAGCTCCTTTATAAGGAGACTGGACCTTGAGCAAAGTGGACAGTAGTGGAAGATAAGAGAGTGTGAGAGGAAGAGCAGGAAGCGAACCTCCATCCACCCGTGTTCTTCCATAAAATTCTCTCAGTTGGACATCCGTTCTGCTGAATTACTCGTGATAACACTCGGGTACATTCTCAGCTCGCAACGAATAACCAGTACTTGGTTACGTGCGTGGTTTTGCTGTTGTATCCTGGGAAACAGACGATCCGAGAGAATCTCGAAACATAGCCGAAAGTCAGGTAAATCTGTTTCAAGAAAACTGCATTGAGCACAGACTTCAGTATCTTACTCAGCGAATTTCCTTCCTGACTTGACGATCGATTCCCGATTTTGCTACGCACCGCATCAACTAATTAACTCGAACCACCATAAGTTTAGCAGAACCAGCCCCGTTAGTAGCCTGAGATTATCCGCTCAAGCCATCTCAATAGATAAGTTATAATTAATTTTATATAATTTCAATTTAGTTATTTTTCTTAATATCTTCGGCAACAAATCATCTAATAAAAAGTCCATCCAACTTGATAGAATCCAACTTGATAGACTTGAGATATCATGGCACTCTATAAGCATTTATCAATAAAGTCTTATAGTTTTGTGCTAGAAAAGGAAATCGAACCAAATCATGGTGACCAACCTCCTCTACCAGTGCAAATAGACCAATGCCAATCATGGTGTCCCTATAAATTAAAATTCTTCACACAAACATAAATAGTGAAATAGTTATCTGTGAATATGATTGTATATGTAGTTAATGTCAAGGGTATGCAACAAAAATATATATGAAAACACAAACAAAACAACATTAAAAAAAAATCGGTTAACATGGTTTAGAGACCTCACTCCTACTCCACAATTTATGATATAGTTGGTGGATCATCCCTAATATTCTATTTACTTGAAGCGCAGATGAAGAAGGGAAAAGAATCTATAATAAAAATTTATCTTCGGAAGAATAGAAGAGAAAGGGTAAAGAAATCTCTTCCTTTATATTTTTGTTTATCTTGGTAGAAGAAGGTAGATACATGCAACGTAATTTTATAAATAAAAAATGATACATGCGTTATTTTTTTAAGTATATGATGTAATTTTATGAGTTAAAAAGAGCACATGCATCATATTTTTTTAATATATGATGTAATTTTGTGAATGAAAAGAGGTACATGCATCATTTTTTTTTCATCCACTGCTTTTTGTCTGATTTTGAGATGATCAATTTTGACTCCAAAACCATCCATTGATGGATTACATTTCTCTTCCATCTGAAAATTCTAATGAAGTAAACGACGAAAACTTTACCACTGCAGAAATTTTTCCTTAGTTTTAATTTCTCACTCTCCCAAGTAAACTGAACATAAATGATTCCACTAGAGCATAACACTCAATTGATTGTAAAATAGAATCAAAATCTAAGATTTTAAAATCATCCACTCCTCTAAAAAATAATGTAATGAGAAAAATAGAGTAAAAGAGAATACGAAGATGCTTGAGTTGAGCCTTCAACCTTATCCAAACACTTGAAAGCCTTGAGCATAGTTAGCACAAAACTAGAGGAAATATAGGATTTCTTAGTGCAACCCTAACTGGCTCAAAACTTTGCGAATGCTTATATAAGAAACAACCCAATAGTTCATTTTTGCAAAAGTGTTTACAATCCCAAGTGATGATGGAGGATTGTTCATTCTTTCCAATGAACAAAATCCAAACTAGGTATTAATCCAACATAACATCCAAAATAAAGATTGATCCAAGGAAGCAAATTACATAAACAAAATCCATGCAAAGTTTTCACCAAGTGGAAGATCGCAAAATAGTGATGATAGCATAATAAACATTAAGAACTTTCAGTAGTAGTGATGATAAGCATAAATATTTAACTAAGCATGAAAATTACTGAACTATCTCAGACAAAATTATATACTACAAAGTACTGAAGGACTCAAGAAACTTCATCACCAAAAGCATGTTGGCAAGCAAAAGCCTACATAAGGATTCCAAATAGCAGCGCAGTTGAGCATTAATTAGTCGAGGACTATAGTAGTTTTTCCAGCTTCAACCTTTCGCACATTCTGCAGTATGTAAGAGTGAGTATAGTTTGAAACTCGTGAGAGAACTTTACTAGCTCAAAACAAGAATGTAATAGTAAATAGTAAATTGAACCTTTTTAGACGATATAGATGATAGAAACTCTTCGTCTTCAGGAAACAACTGGAGATTTTTGCTCTTCAATAAGTAGTTCACTGCATATTCCTCAAAGTCCAACAAGCAACCAAAACAAATGAGCTGAGCAAGTGAATCAATCTGGTCAGGCATTTCAGACAATAAGCCCTTTGCTATCACATCTGCAAAATTTGTTGCGTATTCAATGTTGTGCCTCTTTCGCTTCATTCCACCATCTCTCTTTCGCTTCGTTCCACCTTCATCTCTTTGTAAGAATAACTTTGCCTTATCCTTCTCCCAACGGAACAATCTAGTAGCTTTTGAATTTAAAATTGTTCCAGAGGATAGTGTCAGCTTATAGCTAACGGTAACAGGAGCATCAATTTCCAAGACTTCTAAATCAAGCAAATATTTGACAAGTCGATGCCTTTCATTAGCAATTATATCAAGAGAAGTATCAGAAAGAAAAGCAAGCACAATCCTCAGCAATCCATTGTTCCATATCAGAAATTTCTGATTGACTTTCCTAACACTAGCACCAGTGGTCCTGAATGACTCATCCTTTTCTACAGCCTCAGAAATTGATTGAACACCAATGCTGCTATAGATCTTGTTCATATTTGCTCTAGAAAGTGCAGGAGAGGTAACTTGAGGATACCATACAAAGATTGTTTCAGAAACCATGCCAAACAGTTCGTTCAGCAAGAGATCATCAGGAATGAATACATCTTCTTTGTTGGAAAGAATGACCTCATCATTACGATTCACTGGTAATTTTGATATGCTTCCCAACAGAATTTTTTCTGTGTTGCTATCCCAGTGATTCGCAATGAAGACCCAGAAAAAGGAGCATTGCTGCACAGTAAGGTGGTGCGCCGAAACTTCCCACGAGGACCAGAGCTTGCAATAGTCATCGAGGCATGGACCAACCCGAACCTTAAAAACCCTTGAAAAGAATTCAAGAATCTTCGTGTCATAGTATTTATCCAAAATGAAGAGTTGGGAACCAAACAGGTCAACCTTATCATGTAGTATGCAGCTGCTGGAGCTCACCCATTGTCCACCACCACTTGGGATCCAAATCCACTCTGCAGCTTCATCATCAGCCTTCCATTTATGTTCATTCAGGAACAGGTACACTCTTGAAATAGTAATAATATCAGAGTGACACTTAATATGAAGCGCCAGTAACATGCATGCTTGAGTGGCATTCACAGATACACCAATTTCTTTAAGCACCCTTTTATAAGATGTAAGCTCAGATCCATAGAAGATGTCATCAATAAAGGGACCGTCTTTCCTTGGCAAACTCCACTTGGGATCAAAGAGAATGCTTTCTTCTGGAGATCTGTATCCAAGAACTGTTTTTATCCATCTACTTTTCATCCTTTGCTTGAACTCCATAGGAAGAGATTCTGCATTTTCCTTCAGATTGAGAATGCACTGTAGCAAGGATATAATGCTAACTGGATTAATGATAGAAGGATCTCTGGGAAGGTTGATACTATCTATGACAAGTTTAGCTCCCTCTTTGAAGTCAACTACAACCCCAAGGGCCTTGAGCTCATTTTTGAAATCATTGATCTTATTGGAGTAACCATAGAATGCAGAATTACCGTCGATAAATGGAAGATTTGTTATAGTTGAGATAGGCTCCCACTCTGGACTAAATAGGATTGAAGCTTTTGGAGATCTGAATCCATGATTAGTATACAACCATTCCTTCCCAAGGGAGAAAGGGAAAAGATCATGTGTCAATGTAATTTCCTTTTTTACAAACTGCCTATAACATGATAACAGTGCAAGAACATTTTTGTTTGTGATAGATCTTCCCTCTAAAAGATGATTCAATCGAAATGCAATAGCTTCTAAGAAGTCATCTATGGTTACTGCTACTCCAACTTTCTTTAGCTCTTCCTGATATGACCTGATTCTACCGTCATACATTGCCTCATCTATTACCGGAATGCCACTGACAACCTGAAGAAGGCATTCCCATTCTAAGACGGCCAGAAAAGATTCACCTGGATTTTGATAGCCAAGCTGGGTCTTCAACCATTCAGTCTGTGATAACTTTATGAAGAGATCATCAGGAATGCAAGCATTTCGTATGCAATCAAGTATGAAAATGGCAGCATCAGCAGATGCATAGCTTGAAGGCATTTCGAAGTTATCAACCACAATCTGATAATTTTTGTTGAATCCAACTAAAACACCAAATAACTGCAGCTCAATCTTGTAATCAGCAATCTGCTCGCCATAGAAAGAAGTGTCAATGAAGGGGAGATTACTGACATGTGAAGCAAGTGTCCATTCTGAATCAAGCAACAATATGGATTCTGATGCTAATCTGAAACCAACTGATGTTTTTAGCCATCTTGCAGTTTTGGTGCTCTGAATTAGATAGTCAGGGGACAAGCTTACCTCTCCCAAATATCTGACCAAATTGAGCAATGAAAAGACTTTTGCTCGGGTTAAGGCGGAATCAGCTGTTGCAGTCCTGATATGGCTACCAATATATTCTGATGCGTCCATAAAATCAAATCTGACTCCAATTTCTTTAAGTTCTTCAGTGTACTCTGTTATCTTTTCACCATAAAAATCTTTCAGGATTAATGGTATGTCAACAAGTGTTGATGCTACCTGAAGTAGTCTTCCCCAACCTGAGCTCGGCAAGAATGACTCAGAAGGTGGACTGTAACCAATTGATGTCTTCAACCAGCTTCCAGTTTTGATGCTGCTAAAAAAGATCTGCAGCTTACAATTAGTTCCACGAGATCTTATATTTCTAATCCATTCAAGTAACAAGAATGCATTGTCTTTTGTCAAAGGAGAGTAAACAGTTTTGAAAGCTGCATTTGGAGGATAAACTTGTGGAACATCAGAGGCCTTTTCATGTTGCTGTAGGAACTTCAAAATCTGTCCTTCACATGTAACATTTCCTGCAAAATTGGCAGTGGCCAAATACTCACTGCTCAGTACAAAATATTTTTCAGCCCTCCAAGGATTTGAACCCATTAACATTATCCATTTGCCCATGCTGGCCGGCACAAGGACTTCTGTCTTTTCGAGTATCACTTTTCCATACTCATCTACTATTGGCAAGCAAGAGACCAATGTGTTTATGCACCATTCCTTAGCATAATTACACTTATGAGAATGATATAGAAAATGAGTGAAGGCTATGACATGCTTGCTACGAGTTAGTGACTTGATCACGATTGATCCATAGTCAGAAAGACTTAAACTCTGCAGCTTCACAGAATCCTTGAGCCAATTCATTACACTTGATTTTGCCATTCTTAAAGACAATTGCGTGGTTTGCGGCATAAAATATAGTTTTGAGACAGATATGAACTCCCGATTCCAGTTGATAAGCCATGTGATGATCTCATCATTGTTGGCAATACATAGCTTCTTATTACCTTCTGCTGCTTGTGATACACTTAACAAAGATATGTTGCCAGTGGCATCAATAAACCTTAACAGAGGTAAGTCCTTAAAACAAGAGTTCCATTTCAGAGCAATGAAGTGTAGAAGCTCTACATAAATATCATCAGGCATTCCCTTTGCAAGATTGAAACCCCGAATGACTGATGCATACCATGCTAGATCAACGTAGCCCACTCCCAGAAATCTTAGTACATTATTATACTCATCATTATCCAAGTAGGCATTCACAATATGACTTCCATGTGAATGCAGGTTAAGTATATCAACACCAGACTTCTGTGCTTTAATTAGAACACGCCAAAATGCATGAACAAGCCTCTTAATTTCACTGGGCTTACAGAACATCTTTTGAGAGTTGTTTAATTCACATGGTATTATACGCTTAGTAATGATTTTTTCTTTAATGGATTGTCTCACACGATCTAGCAACTTGATATGAGATTCCTCCACTGGTATGAAATTGAACAAGAAGGGAATGGAAAATGAGGGTGCCTCATGTGCTCCTTTAATTAGTGTAGTGAAAGCATTCGTGAATGCAGAAGGTACACAGTTAAGAATTCCTTCATTCCATGGGCTATTTAGCTGTATCGATTCCCTTGAAGAAACTAGAAGGAAATCTGCCTGGATTATAAATGGGAAACCAGTCTCCATCTCAATAGGAAGAAAAGAATACACACCAGACTTTCGCATCCCGCGGTTCAACCGCTTTCCAAAGGGAAAAGCCAGAGTAATCACCCATTCATCAACTTCAGCCCTCTTCTTTGAAATGCATTCGCGTTTTACAGGGAACCTTTGCTTCCACATGTAGTAACAGCATTGTTCCTCATCACCCTTGTCGCCCTCTTGAGCAGTAAGATGGAGAGGATATGATTCTGCATTGAAATTCCTTCTCTTTTGGCAAGTGTCTTCACCAGATATAGAGATCTTGCAGCCAGTATTACAGGCTGAATCATCGTTATCTCTCCTCACGGATAGTTGCCTAATTTTTGAAAGAAAAAGCAGGACCTCCGGTTGTAAATTTGATAGTTGTTGCTTCACAGCTGACTCTTTTTCAATCTTCAAAGGCAAGATTATAATAGTTGTAGGAAGGCTTTCCGAAGGACCATATAAATTTTGCAAATCAGAAAGGCTCGGATTCTGGTCAACCCACTCAGGCACAATGTAGCCTAGGTTGCAATCAGGTGATGGTTCCTCATTGAAGCATATTTGATACCCATTGCTGAAGATATAGGGCTTACTGGATATCAGAAAGACACTTTTAAATCCTATGCCTGAAAATTCATAAACAAATATTGTCATGGTCAAACTCTAACACTAAGCATTTAACAAAGTATGGAACAAGTGAAATAAATATGCTTATAATGTTACCATGAAACTGGATTCCAGATGCTCATCTAGTTCAACCATGAAGCAAGAAGATACGATCTAACTTCAGTGATTAGGACAAAGGTAATAATGATAAGCTCCCAACTTGGACTTGACACAAGAAAATATTTCTTTTAGTTAGCAATATGATTGTTGGTTGTTATTCATGAAGGACCTATATTATTTTCCCTCAAATTTCAGATTTACTCAAGATTACTATTTTAGTGCCATATTATGACTTGGACTATTGTGAATGTTTGACATGGAGCAGATCTTTATTGGAAAATGAAAAAATAAAATAAATTAGACAATATTGATAATAGTTATTATTGCAAAATAAAATAACTAAATTATTTTCATAACTATTACTTTTCAATGTTTTGAGCGATACATATGTATTAAAGATAAATTGAGAATAATAAGTAAACAGTTCTAAAAAGGATGTATATGATAATTAAAGAGAAAGTAGATAAATTAATGGCATATCATAATCATCGTTGAATTATATGAAATTAAACTTCACCTTTTATCAAATTTATATCAATAATATATTTTTATAACAAAACAAGATAAAATCCATAAAAATATTTGTTGTTCATTGAAAACAAAAATCTAATAAAAAATTATTGTTGTTCAATTTATCATAAAATAATAATAATGTCATAACATTTTATCTCAAATTGAGATATTATCCAATAGGCCCCTTCATCAACTTGACATCAAAAATAGATTTGTCAACAGTAATCTTTTACAGGGAGACTCCAGAACAAAAACATGGATGATCTCAAATAGTTCCTTGGTCTAGAGGTTGGTAAATTTATATTTCACAACGAAGGATATCCTTGATTTGCTTGAAGAATCTAACATGCTAGAGATTAAATCAATAGATACTCACATGGAAGCTAATATCAAATACCAAGACAAGGGAGTCATTGACTAACCATGTGAAATAAAAAATACTAATAGGAAGACAGGTTATTTTACAAACATCAAATCTGGCATCTCTTTTGTTTTTAGTGTGATATGTTAGTTTATAAAAATCCATATGAAGACAATTGGATATACTACAAAAAAAAGTGCACCAAGAAAAGGTATTTTACTTCACAACAGAAAGAAGAGGTATTTTACTTCACAACAGGAAGAATAGGTATTTTACACCAGATGCCTAATTATGGGATGACATGACTTAGAGATACCTTTATGTTGAAAACACCCCTTTAGGATGATATGGGTTTTCCACCCTACATTTCTATAATAACAAGTTGTGTTGAGCTAGAAGTGACACTTGATGTTTGGTTGTGTCTTACATGGCTATAACAATGTCTGGACTTGGTTTATATATTTGGCACTTGTATCTACTTTTCTCATTTAAACTGTTGCCTTTCCTTTTCATTTTCACTATTTGTCAGGCTCCATTTTAAGATTTCCTGAGAACCTTTTCTTATGTTTGCCTCTAGATCAATCAAAATCAGGTGGTAGGAGTGTCAAGCCAACTTGTTAGGTACGTTGTTATTCTTGTTGCATGCCTAACATTGTATCAACAAGAATTGGAATTTTTTGTGGATTATTATTTATTTTTTTGCATTTACTTTTATGTCTATGACACTTGGTGTACTTTGTTTCATGCATTATACTTTATGTCTAGTTAGATTATGTTCGATTACTTCAATTCTAAAAGTATCCTTGATCCTATTTATACTTCTTAGTAAGTAATGCTCTTGTGTTCTAAAAGTATCCTTGAAGCTACCATCTATTGCTCAACACAGGTGTTATTTAAAAAAAAAAAAACTCAATATCTTTCAGTGATTGAACAAAAAAAATCAGAAATTGTTTTTAAAGATTCGAAAAAAGACATGAGTTTTAGTTCATTTAAAAATCAAATCAAACAAGCATAAAAGTTATCTAGTTTTTTCTCTATTAATTGTTGATTGGGTTCCCTCAAAATTAATCATTTCATAACAATATTCTTAACTGATTTGATTTTCCTAAAGAATAAAGAAAACTAATTTTAAAAATTATAATTGTATGTTATTGATTATAAATAAGTTAATCTATAGAATTATTGAGAATTACTTTTTGAAAATAACAAGTCTAAAAGTATAAAAGAAACATCCCACTATTTTAAAAAAACATTATTTTATTGTATTTCTTTTAAAACTATTAGTTTCTTTTAATTAGACAAAATTTCAAAAATATTATTTTTTACAAATGAAAAATGAGAAAAAAAATATTACTGATTCTAAAAGAAATGAAATATAAAAACAAATGCTGAGAGAATATTTTCAATAGCAAAAAATATTATTTTATAAATGAGATACTGAGAAGTATTGAGATTAGAAATCTCTAAATCCCCTTCATTTTCCTAATATTTTTATCTCCAGCATGCAAACAAAAATTAGAATCATGAGGAAATTAATAACATATAGCAAGGTCAATATAAAGTGTCACATATAAATAAATGTTTTCACAAAAAAAAATTAACATTCAAATAGAACCAACAAAAAAGAGTAAAAAGTGCAAACCTTTCTCTCCTATGTAGCCAAGGTGTCGTTTCCCTTTCTTTGTTGATTTACCAATCCTACAAATGGAATCAATGTTCGATGGAGAGAAACCTATCTCATTGTTGAATAGGAGCAGTGTTGTTTTGGCTCCGGTCATCGTGATATCCTTTGAAGTAATCAGAAACTCAAGGGATGGAGTGACTCCCTCTGCATACTTGTTGTCCTCTGCATTCTGTCGAATGTAAATTGATAAATTAAATACGATTGAAAACGGTTAGCAGAGATGGCAACCCATATACAGCACAAACTACGACCTAGAATCCGGAAAGAATTAGTCGAAACAACAGTGCCTTCAAGCAGTCAGGCGGTGGAACCACTACGCACCTGAATAAGCTCCATGAGGAAGTGGACGTCCTTGGAATAAAGCTCTTCGGAGAGGTAGAGGACGGCCTGATGGATGTCCTCGGCCAGGGGATTCTTGTCATCTCGCCCAATGTAGTACCTCTCTCTCCGTATCCACTCGACGTGCTCGCGAGGGGTGGAGTAAGCAGCAGCAGCGGCGGCCATAAGAGCAAGAGCAAAGGCGAGTGCAACAGCCGCGGCGCATCCAGAGGAAGGAGCAGAAGAGTCGAGGAGGTTTTAAAGGAAGTAACTTCGGAATTTTTCAAATACGCGCCCAGATTTCTGAATTTCTCAGGGTGCACTTAATTCCAATATTACCCCTCTTGTCAACCGCTATAACACTACCCCATCTTCCCAAAGCATTTGAGCCAGAAGAGCGGAAACTAAAATTAAAAATAAATTTTGGGAGTTAAAAAGTTTTTATCGTTTAATACAATTTATCAGTGCATATCATCCGAAAATCAGATAGAAAACCGTGAATAAAATAATGATATATGTAGTTAAAATTATAACATATATTAAAAAATAATCGTATCCAACCTTTTTAACTCATACAAATATATCATATTTAAAAAAAAATGACACATATATATATATATATATATATATATATATATATATATATATTTTTAATTATAAAAATTATATTATATAAATCAAAAGATTTTGTTCTCTTTCCATGCCCTAAATTTATTTTATCTCTCCACTGGCAACTCCCTTAGATAAAATCTAAAGCATTAGAGCTTTGAAGATTTTTTGAGACGCGATAGCTAAGACATGAAATATTATCTTATAAAATTGTAAGATTGAAACTCGATACGCTGAGCGCATGTCCTTCTTCGTGTGTTGACATAAAGCATTAGGGACTCGTGCTCAACCACTATAATACAGCAAGGCGATAGCAAAAGATGGTCAAAAATAAGATCTTGATAAAAGAAATTTTCGACTTTTTATTACAAAAGATGGTCATGTTTTCTTATTTATCTAGAAATACCTTAATTTTAAAATTATAAAAAAGAACATTAAAAATAATATTATTTTCTTCCTATTCCTTTTGTCAATTTTCTAAATTCCTTCTCTCCCATCTTTGTTAATACATCTGCTCTCCGGGATTAAAAAGAATATAATATTTTCTCATATAATCCTATATTAAGCTCATGATTAATCTAATATTTTCTCATATCATATTTTTTGGGGCATATAGTCCAATATCAAATCTAGTGTAGGTCTGATATTTTTCATATCTGACTAGCATCGGTCTGATATTTTCTCATATCAGGTCCATCAGGAGATGGATTGGAAAATAACATCTAACGAAAAGGAATTTAGGAGTTTAACGGGAGAAATAGGAAGAAAATAATACTATTTTTTTTTTTTTTGATAATTTTAGAATTAGGGTGCTTATTCTTTTGATAAATAAAGAAACTTGATCGTTTCTTTAGGTTTTTCTATAAAAAAAACGAAGAAAATTAGGAGGAGACAGGTGTTGGAATAACTGAAATTGTTCATCCTTCGAATAAGTCATTTTATTGAAACGGAAGCACATAGAAAAAAATTAATTAATTATTTTCTTTATTGACAATTGTCCTAATAAATATAAAAGGACATAGATAATATATGGAAAATATAGTACTAATAAATATAATATACAATCTCAATAAATATAAAAGGATCCGTAATGTTGTATTTGTCTTAATTATATTTGTCACATTTAAATATGAAATTTTAAAAGTATGAGAATCTGAGTCCTATAAAAGGTGTAAAGATGGTCTACTAAGTACTTTCTCGGTTTTATAGAAGCTTTTGTATTCTCATATATGCTTTACTGATTGTACAAAGCATTAGATGGGTCTTTAGTCTAATTTACATAAAGATCGAGGCTCTCATCAAATGATTTCGTGATAAAGTTACACTGGACAAACTAAGAGACTCCTTCGAGTTGATAATTGTGTTTAAGTTTGTTGAGAATGCTTATGAGTCGATAGCCACATTGTTTAAATTTGTATGAACTACAAATTTGTTGAGCATACTTATGAGTAACTTTATTCATGTCAAGATTATTGATGATAATTTTATTTTTCTTTTTAGGTTTCTTGATTTTTTTTTACTCTAGACTATATGATGGGAAATTAGTTTAGAAAATAGATATTTCTAAGATTATTTTTATTACATTAGTACAATTGCACATGACAAAAGACGATTCGCTTGCTCTCGTCAACTTGTTTCTAGATCAACACAGAGGAGGTAAATTATAGATTACTACTAATCATTAATGTATGTGGTCAAGACATGAGGGAAAATATGCTCGAATGCACCGAATTTCAATTTCAAGACCTCATATGATAACACCATATATCTTAACCATAACATTGTCCTGAGAAAACTATATTAGTACAATTGCATGATAATAAAGACCTTAAATCATCCTAAACCATTTTATTTAATAAAATAAATAAAAATTTGTAGGCTAGATTTGTTAGTGTAGTATAACAATTAATATTAATTTCTTAATCATCAAACAATAAAATTGTGTGATGCCTATTTTGGATAAGGTATTCTATACATAAATCAAACTTAATAAGACAAATATACCAAATCAATTCAATAAATGAATAAATAGTTTAGTAATTATAACTAGCCAAAATTAGTCATCATAATCATAGAGTTTTGATTATCATGAGGATAATATCAATTTCTCTCATCTAAAAAAAATAGATTCGTTATTTTAACGGTCCCCTATTTCTCTCGCCTAAAGATATAATGATCCTGCATTTAAGTCACTTTTCAATTGATTATTTGTGTTGTAAGATAGATTTAAACTTCAACATTTCTCACAAAATTCTCTTGATTAGTGCAATTAATTACCACTTGGATCAGATCGATTTAAGGCATAGGCTATTAAATTTTAATATTATCATGGAATATTAATTAATGAACCCTATGTCATGCTGATGGTGATTCTACTTCTCATTTACATAAAATATTTATCTTTATTTCCTCAATAATTATATTCCCTAATTTTATATTAAAATTATTATTCCGCTTCCCATTTACACCTCACACTTTTCTCATTAATTACATTCCCTAATTTAATATAAATTTTATTCCACGTACATACAATTCATTTCTTAATGTATGTATTTATTTATTATTGTTATTTTGTATTTTGTAATTAGGGAGATCATTTAATTATATGTCTTATAAAATTTAATCTAACACTTTCTTTTTAATATCTCTAAAAAAAATCTTAATTGTCATTGCTCTTGTAGTTTTTCTCACTCTCATTGGTACTTAATACCATTTTTTTTCCTCATTAGTGATTCTAGTCAGTCTCTTCTTTAGCTCTTGGAAACTTTGCTCACATTTGTCTGACCATTCAAACTTCTTGTTCTTCCTGGTTAAGGCCGTTAGTGGAGAAGCTATCTTGGAAAAGTACTCCACGAATTTCCTGTGGTATCCAGCTAAACCAAGAAAGCTTCTGATCTCCCTGGCATCCTTGGGTCTCTTCCAGTTGTTGACCGCTTCTATTTTAGCTGGATCTACTTGAATACCTTTTTTTAGAAATTATGTGACCTAGAAACGCTACCTACTCTAACCAGAACTCACATTTTGAGAATTTAGCATACAACTGCTTTTGCTGAAGGGTCTGCAAAACTATTCTCAAGTGCGTGTCATGCACATCTGGGGTTCTGGAATAGACTAGAATGTCGTCGATGAACACGATGACAAATTTGTTAAGATATTCTCTGAACACTCTGTTCATTAAGTCCATGAAGACCGCTGGTGCATTAGTCACACCAAAAGGCATGACTACAAATTTGTAGTGTCCATATCTGGTCCTGGAAACTGTTCTGGGTGTATCATTTTCTTTCACTTCCAACTGATGGTACCCAGAACGCAGGTTTATTTTAGATAACACTGTTGCCCTCTTTAGCTGATCAAATAGATCATCTGTTCTGGTAAGAGGGTACTTGTCCTTAACCGTTATTTCGCTCAGTGCTCTAAAACCTATGCACATCCACATAGACCGTCTTTTTTCTTATCGAACAACACTGGAGCTCCCCGGGGTGAATGACTAGGGCGGATGAAACCCTTGTCAAGTAGTTCCTGAAATTGTTCTTGTAACTCTTTTAGCTCTGCTAGAGAAATTTGATACGGAACTTTTGAAATTGGCTGGTGTCAGAAACCAATTCAATTTCAGATTCTACTTCTCTGTTGGGAGATAGTCCAGGTAGCTCTTCTAGAAATACCTCTGGATATTCACAGACTACCCGAACGTCTTCCTGCTTGGGTCTTTCTTGTTATCATTGTCCTTCTAATTCTAATTACTTAACTAGGGTTTCTGACTCCCTACTGTCTTATCCTCTATCTTGCCAAGAAAAAGACTTGATATCTTCTCTATCCTTTCTAAACATACTTATGTATATGAATATAAGAGAAACAAAACTTCTATCTTACTAAAGTGCATATAACCAAATACTCTATACTGCAAATAATAAAGAAAGCATAAAAGGAAAAAACCTTAAATACTTTCTTACTTGAAAACGGCAAAGATGGTGCTGATGTGTGATGCTGGAGAATGGGGACTGCTCTGATACCAACTGTAACGACCACCCTTCTTACTACTACTACACTCTAAGGATGACCGTTACTTAACTACTAACTCTATTTAACCGGTGTGATCGAAACCACGAGGAATCCCTATCGAAAAATTTTGGCAGAGTCTCCCCTGTACCAGTGACCATAAACTGGAATACAAACATAATATACATCAGTCACAGATGGTTGGAACATATAACAAATTCTCACGCAGTTTAATAAAGGCCAAACACCAAAATAACTACTTATTAAACAAGATTCATCTCAGTATGCAATCTAAGACAAAGATGAACTCAAATGATATGAAGTATAAAACACAATCTCAAATGACATGAACTAAAGTACAACTCAATTGTTTATCAACCACTAAAATGCGGAAACTTAATAATATCCCAAGTCTCTTCCATAGTCCTGGCATCACACATCCTCGAACACCTCCTTGTCGCATTCCTTTATCTGCAGTAAGAGGAAATGCAAACTATAAGCAAAATGCTAACATAAAGAAAACTAAAACTTACTGAATTCTAAACACTTCCTGAAACTTATTTCGTTTGCTTAAAAACTTATTCTTTTATTTCACTTGTTTAAAACTTATACTTTAATATTTTTATACTTATGTGAAACTTATTTTACATGTTCAAAAGCTTATACTTATAATACTTCAAAATAGTAATCAACTTCTCTTGGGTCTAGGCGTAGTACCATCTTATGCGCGTTCCCTAATAGGTTGGGGTAGTGAGCCACCAATCGTAAAAGAGCAGACCTCGACCTACCAAAGCCAAGACCTTAGAATTGGACTTCTGGATTTGTTTAACGACAACCTCAAAAGTCGGGCATTTTCTACTTTTTTTGTTGGTGATTATCAGACGACGTCCTTCTCCTTCTTTTCCAATAATATTTCTTTCTGGTTTAAGTTTTTCTTCCACAATAAGAAAATGAATTAAAGATTTTTTTTTTTCATACAACTCAAAGGAGAATGCTTAAAAAAATCAGAAAAATAAATTTTAAGTTCGACAATGTTTTTAAAAAAATAAATAATTTAGTAATTTATCAATTAAAAAAATATTATCAAAACTTTGAATATAAAAATAATTAATATTTTATATTTTTAAAAGTTAGAAAACTAAATTTTATATGAAACTATATTTTTTAAAATTAATATTTTATTTATTTAAAAAATTAAATAAATTCGCCATTGTATCCCAAGTCCGGATGAAAAAACGTATGTGGAATTTTTTTAAAAAAAAATATTAAAGGACTTTAAAGAGAAACTTTTGCCTAATGCCTCTAGAAAACTACCTTAATTAGGATAAATAACTAATGACTAGTGTCATCGTGCACACGCATTGCTGCGTGTGTAATATAATAATATATATAAATTATTTGGGTATTTGAATAACGGATTTCTCTATGTAAAAAATTATTTTAATTTAATATTATACTTGTCTTAGTAAAAAAACTAAGAAAAGTATATTTTTTAATATCGTCAGCCTAAAATATTTATAGAAGTTTTTTTTTATCATAGTATTGTTAATTCTAAGATATGGGACTAAAGAGAATTATATTTTTTTTATATAAAACAACCAGAGAAAATTAATGATGAGAAAAATTCATAATAATACGCTGTAGCTGAGTCTCGAACTCTAGATCACTGATTATTTCACTTGTGGAATTACTAATAAATCTTGGAAGTATTTTTAGTGTAAATAAAAAAAGGACATTAACGTAAATGCATTTTAGGCTTCACCAAAATTAGTTAACCAAAATTAGTTAGTAAAGGGGGGGGTGAGATTTTTAATAAAATAGTAAGATAGTAAGATATATGTGACCTTTAAATAATAAAGAATTTAAAATTAGATAATAAATAAAAAAATTTAAGATTTATAAATAGATAGAGCATCAAAACTAGTATAGATAAATTAAGTCACGGACAATCGAGGAACACTATGAAATTATAGTCCCCTAATTTAACAATAAGTGTGCAAAGCCCCACTAATAAGTGCAACAACAATAGAAATAGAATAATTTTTCAAATGGATTTTGATTTTCTTCTAAAGCAAGGTTGAGGCCTAAACTTTCATGTTATGAGAGTTGAAAATGCTTTTCTGAGATAAAACTACAAGCCGGAGCAAGAGAAAGAAAAAAAATAAAGTTAATCAACAAAATTATGAATCAAGGAATAATATTGTTTGATGTTTAATTACCTTCACAATAAATGATTGAGTTCCTAAAAAAATAATATTGTTTTAGAGGGTGGAGAAATCTTTTACAAATTTTTACAAAATGATTATAATGAAGCTTAAGGAATAACAAAAAGAGTCTTATAATAGAGGTATGGTCACAATAGATATGTTGTTAATGTTAACTCTAAATCGCTCCCCTTAAGGCATTTCTAATGCAAAATTTATGAGAGGTTTGTAAAATTAAAAATGCTAAATAAAAAACTTTGAACCATTATAGATGTGAGGTTTGAGGTTTGTAATTTAAGAATAGTAGTAAAAATTTAAATATGTTCTTTTTTTTTTGAAATTGATGTACTATACATGAAATAACGCAACTCATGCTATGAATTGGATCACAAAAAAGCTCATTTAGAGCTCTAAGAACATCAACATCAATTCCATATCCAAATATTTTATCCTAAATTTTGAATATGATAGTTAAAAAAAACTTTTACATCAGATATTCTATCCATTCCCTAAATTTAACATTTATTAATAGTATTTTTCTAACCATTGGAGATGCCCTTAGTCCTCTTTTATAAGCTTCAAACACATTTATCTTTGAAGCATGGGTGTGGATTGTCGCTTTCACTTTCAGATTTACCGATGGAAAACTTTCATAGGCTGAACCAATCACCTCTAAGATTAGTCGAATTATAAAACTTAGATAATTGCATTACTAAAAAATCACACCTTCAACTTTTCTTTTATTGTTTAACGTTGATTAGTTAATTGGATCCACCATCAGACTCTTCTGATGATCTTTTTAACCTACAATTTGTTGATGATCACCTCAATCAACATATCTATTTTGATTATCTATTCGACTTAGGCATCATCAATCAACTTATTCTAGATCATTTAACTTAACCATGAATAAAAATATTCTATGACTAATTGATCCATTTAAGTTGACTACTTAATTGACTCAACTACAAGTTGATTGAAGACAACCTTTAGTTAACTAAATTGTCAACTACAACCATCCTAACAATCAAGTCTTAGACATACCCTCTCCCATGTAATGTATAATTCTCTCAACTCATTTTTAAACTTTTACCTTACATCCCATGTAATAATTTTTTTTATTAAAATAACAACTTTGTCAAAATGATTATGAATCTAAACTTATCATAATTATGGATGTAACTAGTCTGGTTCTAAAGAAATTTTTCATCAGCTATAAAAATAAATCAAGAAGTTTAGATGTATTATGACGTACAGTTCAATGTCATAAATTTTTAAACTTCACATATGTAATGTACTTTAGATATAATTTAAATCCTTGTAACCTAGTAAGCCCGTCCCACTTCTTACCATGTGGCATGTGACAAAAGACGATTCGCTCGCTCCTAGCGCTCCCGTCAATAGTTCTTAGGCTAACACAGAACAGATAAATCATGAATGACTATTAGTCATTAATGTAAGTGACCAAGGTTTGAGGAGGACATACTCTGATAAGTTGAATTTCGATCCTAAGACCTTATGAATATTTTATGTTTGACACCATAGATAAGGAAGGTAGGTTATTAATCTAAACTTGCCTAAAGACTCAACCACTTGTATGAATGAAGAAAGTTTATTTGAGTTAGATGAGTATTATTAGCTCATGCAGCACTTTAGCAAAAAAATAACACTCATAATAAAACTCCAGTGGGAAATTGATGAGTACCTAGCTAGATCGTCCACGGCATGCATATTAATCGAAAGAAAGGAATAGAGAGTGTGCATGCAAAGCATCAAGTCGAAAGCCAAAAAGTTCACGGGAAAAGCCAAATTGTTCGTTCTACGCATCATTTCCATCCTAATCAACAATATCGACTCTTCGGATCCTCCTCCATCGAAAACAGGCAACTCTTTAATCTTTATTGTCTCTCACCTCTTCCACGTTAACTTCTCTGCCAAGTTACTCCTTTTTTTTTTTTTTTTGCTATAAAAGCTTCGTACCACCTGCGCTCTTCTGCTTCTTCCTGTGGCAGTGCAGCTGCGGCTGCACTCGCTCTTGCTCTAATGGCTGCTGCTTACTCCACCCCTCGCGAGCACGTCGAGAGGATACGCAGAGAGAGGTACTACATGGGCGAGATGACAAGAATCCCCTGGCTGATGACATCCATCAGGCCGTCCTCTACCTCTCCGAAGAGCTTTATTCCAAGGATGCCCACTTCCTCATGGAACTTGTTCAGGTCACTGGAGTTTCTACTAACTCTTTCCGGATTCTAGGTCTTAGTTTGTGCTATGGATTGCCATCTCCACTAACCATTTTCAATCGTATTTTATTTATCAATTTGCATTCGACAGAATGCAGAGGACAACAAGTATGCAGAGGGCGTCACTCCATCCCTTGAGTTTCTTATTACTTCGAAGGATATCACGATGACTGGAGCCAAAACAACACTGCTCCTATTCAACAATGAGATAGGTTTCTCTCCATCGAACATTGATTCCATTTGTAGGATTGGTAAATCAACAAAGAAAGGGAAACGACACCTTGGCTACATAGGGGAGAAAGGTTTGCACTTTCGACCTTTGTTGGTTCTAATGGCATGCCATTTTCTGTGAAAACATTTATTTCTATGTGACACTTTTATATTGACCTCTTCATGTAAGACACAACCAGACATTAAGCATCACTTCTTGCTCAACACAACACTTTATATCGATCTGATCTGTAATGCTGAATTGACAAAGAGCTGAGATACGTTTGTTAAACCATGCTCTCGGAGATTTTCCATATAGGGACTTTTTTAGGTTACTTGAGAGGTTAATCTTAGACCTTCCCTAACAGATCGCCATTGAGGAATCTATGTTTTATGTCATGTTGATGAAGGTGCCTATTGGATAATATCTCAAGTTTGAGATAAAATGTTATGGCATTATTAATATTTAATAATAAATTGACCAACAATAGTTTTTAAAATATATTTTTCAGATGAACAATAAATATTTTTATGGAGTTTATCTTCTTTTGTTACAAAAACATATACAAATTTTGGAATATAGTTGTTCTCCAAATTGTTATTGGCATAAATTTGACAACAAATGAAGTTTAATTATGTATGATCAATGATGATTATGGTATGGAATTAATTTATCTACTTTATCTTTAATTTTCACATACATGTTTGCTACATATTTTTTAGAACTTTTTAATAACTGTTATCACTTTATAATTAGTACATATGAATCACTCGAGACATTGAAAAAAATATTTGTTATGAAAATAATTTGGTTAATTCATTTTGCAATAATAACTATTTCAATATTGTCTAATTTTATTGGTTTTCCCATTCCTCAATAAAGATTTGTACCATGTCAAACATCCACAGTAGATCAAGTCATCTTATGCCATTAATTTAGTAATATTGAGTGAATGTAAATTTGAGGAAACTCATATAGGTCCTTTACTACAATCATATTGCTAACTAAAAGATATATTTTCTTGTATCAAGTCGAAGTTGGGTGGATGTCTACTTGTTGAATGATTAGTGTTTAGAATTCAACTATGACATTATTTATTTATGAATTTGTTCGCATAGGATTTAAAAGTGTCTTCCTGATATCCAGTAAGCCCTATATCTTCAGCAATGGGTATCAAATATGCTTCAATGAGGAACCATCACCTGATTGCAACCTAGGTTACATTGTGCCTGAATGGGTTGATGAGAATCCAAACCTTTCTGACATAAAAAATTTGTATGGTCCTTCAGAAAGCCTTCTTACTACTATTATAATCTTGCCTTTGAACATTGAAAAAGAGTCAGCTGTGAAAGAACAACTATCAAATTTACAACTTGAGGTCCTACTTTTTCTTTCAAAAATTAGGCAACTATCCGTGAGGGGAGATACTGATGATTCAAAGTGTAATACTGGCTGCAAGATCTCTATAACTGGTGAAGACAATTGCCAAACGGGTTATGGGAAGGAACATGAATGCAGAATTATACTCTCTCCATCTTTCTGCTCAAGAGGGCCAAAAGGGTGAGGAGGAACAATGTTGTTACTACATGTGGAAGGAAACGTTCCCTGTAAAACCAGAATGCATTTCAAAGAAGGAAAGGTTCCCATTCATCAACTTCAGCTCTCTTCTTTGAGAAGGATGCTGAATGCCATATCATACATGTTGCAGGAAATGTTACATCCTTCTCATTTGACAAATCTTTTGTACCGAGCAGGGAGTATTTGGCAACTGCAAATTTTGCAGGAAATGTTACATGTGAAGGATAGATTTTGAAGTTCCTACAACATAATGGAAAGGCCTCTGATGTTCCACAAGTTTATCCTCCAAATGCAGCTTTCAAAACTGTTTACTCTCCTTTGATAAAGGACAATGCATTCTTGTTACTTGAATGGATTAGAAATATAAGATCTTGTGGAACTAATTTTAAGCTGCAGAACTTTTTTAACAGCATCATAAGTGGAAGCTGGTTGAAGACATCAATTGGTGACAAGCCACCTTCTGATTCATTCTTGCCGAGCTCTGGTTGGGAAAGACTCTTCAGGTAGCATCAACACTTGTTGACATACCATTAATCCAGAAAGATTTTTAAGGTGAAAAGATATCAGACTACACTGAAGAACTTAAAGAGATTGGAGTCAGATTTGATTTTACAGACACATCACAATTTATTGGTAGCCTTCTCAGGACTATGACAGCTGACTCCACCTTAACCAGCGAAAATGTCTTTTCGCTGCTCAAGTTGGTCATATATTTGGGAGAGTTAATCTTGTCCCCTCGCTATCTAATTCAGAGCAACAAAACTGCAAGATGGCTAAAAACATCTGTTGGTTTCAGATTAGCATCAGAATCCATATTGTTGCTTGATTCAGAATGGACACTTGAATTGCATGTCTGTAATCTCCCCTTCATTGACACTTCTTTCTATGGTGAGCAGATTGCTGATTACAAGTTCGAGATGCAATTATTTGGTGTTTTAGTTGGATTCAACAAAAATTATCAGATTGTGGTTGATAACTTCGAAATGCCTTCAAGCTTGGTGTTTGCTGATGCTGCCATTTTTATACTTGAATGCATATGAAATGTTAACGTTCCTGATGATCTCATCTGAAAGTTATCACAGACTAAATGGTTGAAGAACCAGCTTGGCTATCAAAATCCAGATGAATCTTTTATGGCTTTCATAGAATGGGAATTCCTTCTTCAGGTTGTCAGCGGCATTCTGGTAATAGATGAGCCAATGTATGGCGGTAGAATCAGGTCATATCAGGCAGAGCTTAAGAGAATTGGAGTAGCAGTAACCAGAGATGACTTCTCAAAAACTATTGCTTCTTGACTGAATATCCTTGTAAAGAACACATTGATCACAAACAAAAATGTTCTCGCATTGTTAACATGTTATAGGCAGTTTGTCAAAAAGCAAATTACATTCCCACATGATCTTTCCCTTTTCTCCCTTGAGAAGGAATGGTTGCATACTAATCTTGGATTCAGATCTCCAAAAGCCTCCATCCTATTTATTCCAGAGTGGGAGCCTATCTCAGCTATATCAAATCTTCCACTTATTGACGGTAATTCTGAATTCTATGGTTACTCCAATGAGATCTATGATTTCAAAAATGAGCTCCAGGCCTTTGGTCTTATAGTTGAATTCAAAGAGGGGGCTAAATTTGTCATAGAGTGCATCAACCTTCCAAGAGATCTTTCTGTCTTTAATCCAGTTAGCATTATATCCTTATTTCAGTGCATTCTTAATCTGAAGGAAAACACAGAGTCTCTTCCAATGGAGTTCAAGCAAAAGATGAACATTAGATGGATAAAAACAATTCTAGGTTACAGATTTCCAGAAGAGACCCTTCTTTTTGATCCCAAGTGGAAATTCCCAAGTGGAAATTCCCAAGAAAGACGGTTCGTTTATTGATGACATCTTTTATAGATCTGAGTTTGCTTCTTATAATAAGGAGCTTAAAGAAATTGGTGTATCTGTGGATGCCAATCAAGCAGGCCTGTTTCTGGCACTTCATATTAAGTGTCACTCTGATATTACTACAATCTTGAGAGAGTACTTATTCTTGAATGAACATAAATGGGAACCTGATAATGAAGCTGCAGAGTGGATTTGGATCCCACAGGGTGGGGGGGAATGGGTGAGCTCCAACATGTTCATATTACATGATAATGTTGACCTGTTTGGTTCCCAACTCTTCATTTTGGATAAATACTATGACACAAAGCTTCTTGAATTCTTTTCAAGGGTTTTTGGTGTTCGGCTTAGTCCATGTGTCGATGACTACTGCAATCTCTGGTCCTCGTGGGAAGTTTCAGCACACCACCTTACTATGCAGCAATGCTCCGCTTTCTGAGTCTTCATTGCGAAGTACTGGAATAGAAACACCGAGAAACTTCTGCTGGGAAGCTTGTTAAAATTACCAGTTCAAAGTAATGATGAGCTCATTCTGTCCAACAAACAAGACGTATTCATTTCTGATGATCTCTTGCTGAAGGAACTGTTTGACAAGGTTTCTGGAATAGTCTTTGTCTGGTATCCTCAAATAACCAATCCTGCACTTTCTAGAGCAAATATGAACAAGATCTATAGCAGCATTGGTGTTCAATCAATTTCTGAGGCTGTAGAAAATGATGAGTCTTTGAGGACCACTGGTGCTAGTGTTAGGGGAGTTGATCAGAAATCTCTGATATGGAACAATGGATTGTTGATGATTGTGCTTGCTTTTCTTTCTAATACTTCTCTTGATATATTTGCTAATGAAAGGCATAGTCTTGTCAAATATTTGCTTGATTTAGAAGTCTTGGAAATTGTTGAGCCTATTATAGTTAGCTATAAGCTAACACTATCCTCGAGAAGAATTTTAGATTCAAAAGGTAACAGAATATTCCTTTGGGAGAAGGATAATGTGAAGTTATTTTTACAAAGAGATAAAGCTGGAATGAAGCGAAAGAGGCACAACATTGAATATGCAACAAATTTTGTAGATGTGATAGCAAGGGACCTATTGTCTGAAATGCCTGACCAGATTGCTCCACAGGCTGAGCTTAATAGGCTTGGCTGCTTGTTGGACTTCGATGAAGATGCAGTGGATTACTTATTGAAGACCAAAAATCTCTAGTTGTTTCCGGAAGATGTAGAGTTTCTATCATTTATATCATCTACAAAGGATCAATTTGCTATCTACTAATACATTCTTGTTTTGAGCTGGTAAAGTCCTCTCATGAGTTTCAAACTATACTCACTCTTACGTACTGCAGAATGTGGGAAAGGTTGAAGCTGGAAAAACTGCTACAGTCCGCTACCAATTAATGCTCAACTGGGCTGCTATTTGGAATCCTTATGTAGGCTTTTGCTTTGCAACATGCTTTTGGTGATGGAGTTTCTTGAGTCCTTCAGTACTTTGTACTTTGTAGAATATAATTTTGTTTGAGATAGTTTAGTAATTTGTATGCTTAGTTAAATATTTTTGCTTGTCATCACTACTACTGAAAGTTCTGTATTTTTATTATGCTTATCATCACTATTTTGTGATCTTTCACTTGTTGAATACTTTGCTTGGATTTTGTTTATCTAATTTGCTTCCTTGAATCAATCTCTATTTTGGATGTTATATTGGATTACTACCTAGTGTGGATTTTGTTCATTTGCAAGAATGAACAATCCTCCATCATCACTTGGGATTGTAAACAGTTTTGCAATAATGAACAATTGGTTTGTTTCTTTTATAAGCATTTGTAAAGTTTTGACCCTGTTAGGGTTGCACTAAGAAATCCTATATTTCCTCTACTTTTTTGCTAACTATGCTCAAGGCTTTCAAGTGTTTTGATAAGGTTGAAGGCTCAACTCGAGCACCTTCGTATTCTCTTTTACTCTATTTTTCTCATTCCATTATTGTTTGGAGTGGATGATTGTAAAACATCTAAGATTTTGATTATGTTTTACAATCAATCGAGGTTTAGTCCCTAGTGGAATCATTTTGGGATGATCCACCAAGTATATCATAAATTGTGGATTAGGAATGATGTCTCTAAACCACCTTAATTTATTTTGTTAATATTATTTTATTTGTCTTTTCATAGATATTTTTGTTGCATACTCTTTACACTAACATCATACACAATCACATATTAGAAAATAATTATTATTAGTAAATAGTTATTTAGCAAATAATTATTATTAGAAATAGTTATTTATTTCCTAGTTATTAAAGAATAATTATTATTAGGGAATACTTATTCTTTTCCTAATTTAAGTATTGTTTCATGTGCTATTATTAATAATATGTGTGAAATTTATTGTCAATATGGTATCAGAGCTCTAAGCTTAATAGCAATTTTTCTTCTTCTTTTTCTATCTTTTTTCCACAATACCTATCAGCCGTCTTCTACAATGGCTGCCACCAATGACATCAACCGTCGGCTCCAACCGCTCCTGCCTCTCTTGTGGTTCTCAACGTTAATGCTCAAGCATCGTTGAAACTCACTACCTCTCATTATTTTGCCCGACCCTTCCAGTTCATGTGTCTTCTATTCGGATATGACTTACTGAGTTTTGTTAATGATTCATGTCCTTGCCCCCCTATGCAGATAACACCGCTCCCTTAAGCGAATCCTGATCGTATCCATCAGGATTAACTTCTCAACGCTATTATAGGTTTGATATCTCCTACTCT
Organism: Zingiber officinale; assembly: GCF_018446385.1. Lineage (NCBI taxonomy): Eukaryota > Viridiplantae > Streptophyta > Magnoliopsida > Zingiberales > Zingiberaceae > Zingiber > Zingiber officinale. The sequence continues at coordinate 133,874,218 of NC_055995.1, forward strand.
TGTGCAATTTATTTCTTCATTAACTTTATCTTGAGACGCATGGCAGACACTGGAGAGAATCTACGTCGCTCCCTCACGTGGCAGGATTATGACTCATCGTCAAAATCTTATCAGCCCTTAACAGGGTAACAGATCTATCATTGTTTATACGTAGAACATCAAAAGAAATGTCGATGCTCTTGCGTTTATGAATGTCAAAGTTGACTTTGATGAGCTCTCTATTCGTGTCCTGAATGGTCTTAGTCAAGATTACTGTAATATCTCACATGCTCTGTGAGTTCGTGACGTCCCTATTACCTTTGATGGACTATTCGAACAGCTCCTCACCTATGAAGTCCAGTTAAAAGTCTCAACACCTTCTCTATCTTCGATGCCAATGACTGTTCTTGTGACTCCAACAGAGAATTCTCGTAATCAGTATTCAAACTATCATGGTGGTCGCCAGCAAGTTTCGCCTATATCCCATCAGCCACGCATGTCTACTCCTGGGCTATCTGCGCATCCTCCTGCACATCCAGTTGTGTTCAGTCCCAATCGTTATCTTGAGCGCTGTCATATTTATGGTGTTCAAGGTCACTTTGCTCGTTAGTGCGGTCATATGATTGCCTCGATGCTTGCTCTGCTTCCGCCGGCTCCTCCGCGTGCTCCACGTCCCACGTATAGTGCGTCTATTACAAGGAGTTGATATGCTTAGATGAATTGGTTTACTTTCTTATTGTTATTATACTCCAAATATGTTACTATGTTACTGATTGTTGCATAGCCTTATTCAATTATCAATTATGTCTACTCTTTTTTTACCTTTTCTCTTTGCTGTTTTTGTTCCATTGGATGAGATCGGATTTCTCTATCATCCATATCAACAGTTGTGTTAGGATTTAAAGAATCAATATATGCACCTGATAATTCTGATGTCCTTACTTTCTTTGTAGCTCGTCACTTTGAGGATTACATCAGACTATTTTTCACAATTATTCACACATGTTCATATTGGAAAATAGATTTAAAAGTACTTTTGTATTCTTCAAGGCCGCACCATCAAATCCTCGTCGATCCATTCGCTTGGTCGATCATTATACCATTTATTGTAAATTTCATTATATCTATGCACGTTCTTTTTCATAGAAGCCTAATGTAATTTTACTTTATCCGCAGTTCTCTTTTTAGCTCTCTTTTCTCGATTGGTATTGTAGTATGTCATCACTTGTTTCCAAAAAGACTCATCCTTTTGGGTATTAATAACTACTGAATCTTCGCTCATGATTGTGTAGGATGCTGCAAGGAGCTTATTATTTACTACTGTCCACAATGTTTGCTTGCTATGATCTCCATCCGAATCGTTTCTCGTCTCAGTTGTTTAATTAAAAATAATATTGTTAAGTCCTATTTGAGACGAGAATGAAGGGAGTTGTAAGTCAGGAACTGCATGAGATGTTTTTATATTTTTATTATTGTCACTTGTATCAACATTAATTCTTCTTAAGTTATTTGATTGAATCCCCAATGATTGAAACAGATTAATTCCATGAAATGGCATGAAGTATTAGTTATTCTTCCAATATTTCGGGGGACATATATAAAATGAAGCTCGAGGGTTGCTACTCGTAAAATTTTAATAACTTTAAAAATTATGATAATACGAGGGTGGATGTGGAAAATGTTAGAAATTTTATGGATGTTGTGTGGGAAATAGAAATAGATGAGTTCGTAGATTAGGACGAGCTCAGAATTTTATTTGGAGAATTCAATAAATTCTTAAAATAATGATCGTAATTTTTATTCAATTCTCTTTAAATTTTGGATAAGTAATGATTTTTTTTTTAAAAAAAAGATGAATAAAAAAATGGACCGTTGCCCAATATTCTAAAAATCGAGCCTTGGATCAACGTTCTAAAAAATCAAACGTTGGATCAACATTCTAAAAAATTACAACAAATTATTTACATTCATTACAAATAAAAATAAATAAAAAAATAAAAAAATAAAAACACTGCTAGAACTATAGTAGACAAGTGTTACTTGTTTTTTGATTTTTTTTAAAAAGCTAAAAATCATCGGACAGATGCCCAGTGATAATTAAATATCCCTAACCCTTATAAAATAGTGGAGAATATTTAAGAAGTATTTAAAAAAAAATCTCTTCCAAATATCTCTACTACATATATGCGTCCTCCAAGGCATTTGAGCCCTGAACTATCCGAGCCACCCAAACATCACTTATGCTATGTTTACTCTAGAGTGTGGATGAGGAAAGGAAAAGAATCAACGATAGAAAATTATCTTTGGAGGAAGAGAAAAGAAAGGGTGAAGAAATCTTTTCCTTTGCACACTTATTTACCTTGATAGAGAAAGGTGAATACTTATGATGTAATTTTATAAATAAAAAAGGGTACATGCGTCATTTTTTTGATACATAGTGTAATTTTGTGAGTTAAAAAGGTTACATGCGTCATTTTTTTTGATATATGGTGTAATTTTGTGAATGCAAAAGGGGTACATGCGTCATTTTTTTTCCATCCGCTGCTTTCCGTCCGATTTTGAAGTGATCGATTTTGGCTCCAAAATTATCCGCTGATGGATTGCGTTACTTTTCCTTCGGAAAATTTTAATGAAGTAAACGGCGGAAACTTTTCCACCGTGAAAACTTTTCTTTAATTTTACTTTTCACTCTCCCAAGTAAACAGAGCCTTAGAGATTCGTGCTCGCCAAGTCCTATTTTACACGTAATTTTTCCCACTCAAAACAGTGTTCCGACGAAAACAAAAACTCGAAGATTGATGATTGTTCAATGAAGATTGATGAGAGTTTAACTCTATAGGTTGGTGTAGCTCATTACTTCTTATTGATTCGCTTCAAAATTTTCTCATGCATATTTTCTATCTTTTCAACTGGCTAGAGTATTTAGTTTATTTATATTTTGAAGGTATAATATGTAAAAATACAGTATTTATAATTGTTGTGTCTATATTATTTTGAAAAATTATTTTAGAGTGATTTTTAGCAATTATAATTTACATCTTATTTAGAATATATTATTTTAGAGTTTATTATCTGTTATTGTGTAGTTCAGGGTTTTGAAAATACAAATTAATGATGTGATTACAATCATTATAATGTAAAACATTCGTATATGATAAGAAATGTTTTGTGCCCGCCCGATATCAAAATTTCTTTAAGGGTTTCATCAACGTATTACTAGTGGTTCTGATTTCTCAAACGATGGTACTGATCGCCTACTATGTGGTTGATCCGGTGATAAGATAGGATCTGACAGACAGGAGGTCAAAGGTATCAACGTCCTAGGCCGGCGTCCGAGTGGGAGAACTACCTTCCCGATTAGCAGGAAGAGTGGTCGGCCTGACACTTCGATAGCTCGGTTTGACATTGAGCTTCCGACGCTTATAAAGCTCAGCAGGAAAGGACGAAGGCCAAGTGGCCGTCTCGACCGGACGCAGAGATTTGGCCGAGCAGACGCTCGGCCTGACCATTGTATCGTCCGGACAGTAAACCGGCCAAGCAACTCGTCCGCTCGGCCTAATAACAGACAAAAGGAGCAGGTAGCGGTATCTTCCCATGGACCAGTAGCATCGGCAGGTAGCATGGTCGGCGGCATGGTCAGACAGAGGATCGTACGGTGGAAACTTCCACTGTCACGTCAGGGATATGCTCGGGCGGTTAAGGTATGACGTCAGACACACTTTTCTGACACAATCTCTCCAGGTATACTTTGAGAAGCGTGCACGTCTTGGGAAGCGTGTACGCTCCTCCTGAGAGCTTTATATAAGGAGCCCCATAGCTTCATCAGAGGTATGTTTTTCACTACTGTAGCCACAGTTTTGTCGTTGTTATTTTTTCTCTACTTCATTCTTCTCTCTCCTGTCGGTGACTGACTTGAGCATCAGAGGGTCATCGTCGAGGAATCCTTCCCTGGCTCGGCACTAACAACTCTATGGTTGCAGACTTAGCTTGTCGGAGGTCCACGCCATCTTCAGACGACATCCAGTCAACATGAGCATTATTTTTTCAGCGTCCGTCTATTCACACCCGGACATGATCAGTGGTGTTAAACTTTCAAATTCAACACCAGAGTCATTCTAATTTCTCCAATCCAAGGACACAGAAATACTGATCATTCCAACTCAGTGATATTGAACTTTCAAACCCAGCATTGTAGTGGTGCTGAATGTTCAAATCTAGCACCACAATGTTCTAATTTCTCCAACCCAGCAAGATAGTGATGCTAATTATTTCAATCCAGCATCATAGTAATGTTAGTGTTCTAATTTCTCCAACCCAGCACCACAGTAATATTGATCATTCCAACCCAACATCATATTGTTACTAAACTTTCTAATCTAAAACCACATGCATGCATCATTACTAACAACTAGCAATAGGGGAGGTTTACTAGGTATTTCTTAGGTATCATATCTTGACTACTTTTATGCATGAATGGTCAGAAAATCTATTCTTAGTTTTTAATTGACCGTAAACTATCTGTAACGAGTAGATATTTTCTTTGGATTTTTGTTTTCCCAAATCAGCTAGCCATGCTATAACTGTCTGGATTATATTAGAATCCAACTAAAATCTCACATTAAATTTTTTTATAAAAATCATAGATTTAAAATAATATATAGTATCTTCATTGACATGATATCTTTTGAGTAGAACTCAAGAGTCAAGGCATAAGAGTTTAAGTCCAAAGTAGACAATATCATATCATTATAGAGATATATGAATATCCTTTGGACACAATAAATGGTATCAGAATCATGTTCCAGACTAGATGTCATGTGAGGGTGACCTTGAACATAGTTGAAGGTATGTCCAGAGCAGGTCAGGTTGACCAGATACTTACGAGGAGGTCAGCGCCTGCTGTTGTTACTCCATCATTTTTGAAGCTCGGGCTTGTATCAACATATCCAGCTCCTCCTTTGTTAAAGTCACCGTGGTGAGTCATCCAACGCCCTCCATTTACATGTATCAGATGCATGCTACGTTCCCACAGACGACGCCAATATGATTCTGTCCGAAAATCGTGGAGATGGTTGGCTAGGGATGTGACTTCTGGTTTGACCACGTGTACGATCTGCTTTGCAACATAAGAAACATCGATACCGAGACAGGGAAGGGGTCCCCGTCATTGCCTCTCCAACGCTCAAGTCAGTCACCGGAAGGATGGAAGAAAATAAAGCAACAACAAGCACAAGCTGATGGATCGAAAAACACTAGAGGGGGGGGGGATAAATAGCGCTCGTGACTTTCACTTTTTGTTTCGGAAAATCAACGAGTAAATGCAGCGAAAATATAAAACACAGGGATTTACTTAGTTCGAAGCCTGTGGCGACTCCTATTCCAAGACCCACGCTCGTTGAGCGTTTACTTTGGGCAACAACTATAAGCTCGCAAATATTACAAGAGATTATTACAATAATACTGTATTTAAAAACTATACCGGCAACAAGAAATTGAAACTTTACAGCTTCGGGTTGTCGGAGTCTTGTTATAGCTCAACCAGATCATCTCGTTAGCAGTGGGTTGAAGAAAGATTGTTTTTTCGATGTTGTATCAAGCTGCTGGTTGAGACTGGTTGTTATAGGCCGTTAAGGGCGCCTTCAAGGCCATTGAGGGCGCCTCCATCATTGGTGGATTCGCAGCGCGGATAAGCTCTGCTTCATCCTCTGCTTATCCGCTTAAGGGTGCCTCCGATGCCCTTGAGGGTGCCTCCGATGCCGTCCGAGGCGCCTCCAGCGCCTTTGGAGGGCGCCTTCAGCTCCGCTACGTAGACTCCTCAGCCCTTGCACCCGAGGCGCTTCCAAGCTTCATGGAGGGTGCCTCGGGTACTGTTCATCCAAGGCAAAACTTGCTATTTTGACCCTGTAAAATATGTTAGTCCCAAAATACCAAGCATACCCTACAACACAAAGTTAGCACATAACAATAACATAAACATAAATGTCTGACAGTCACTGGACTGTCCAGTTCTGATTTCAGATTTTCGTCCGGAAACCCTAGGTCGAATCGACGTCTACTGTTCTCTCAGCGGGGAGCGCGTCCTCACCTTCTCCACTTAGGAGAGTATACCTATTGCCAATTCGATCCTCCAGATCGACTAGGCTTTTGCTTAGCGCCTGAGTCTTCAGGTCTTTCCACTGGATGTCCGCTCCACGACCCGCCCAGAATTTCCATCCGATCCGCGACACCGGGATTTTCACATAGAGTTTCCAACTCTAGGACTTTTGCCCCAAGACCTCGACCTGCCAAGGCTTTCCGCCTAGGGTTACCACCCCCTAGGACCTAGGGTTACCATCCCTTAGGGTTTTTTGCCTGTCTAATCGCAGCTAGGACTTTTGCCTAAGATACCTTAGGACTTTTCCTGCAAACTCATTCAAACACATTAGATCACAAATAACCTTAACTTTGAATCCTTTGCCATTATCAAAATTCAGGTTCGATCGTCGGATGTTTCCCGTACCAACATAAGCGTGAATAGTAAATAACACGTACCTCCGTCGATGTCTGTACCCCCTTTTATAAAGTGCCCTAGTGGGCAACGTGCACGCTCCCTAAGGTGCGGGCATACTTTCCCAACCATCACATGAAAGGACATATCAAAAAAGTATCTCTGACATCATACCTTAACAAGACATGCAAATCCCTGATGAGACAGTGAAATCTTCCACCGTACGATCTGCCTGTTGACCATATCTTGTGTCAACGACACTATCTCCCAAAAGGATATTAAGAGATACGTCAATGATCCTTCTGCTTGGCCAAGCGGGGTAGCCGCTCGACTGGGGACCCCTCCACTAGGTCGGCCTCATCTCGTACTCCTCGATCCGTACTGAGCACCTGATGATTTGACCGTAGCATTCTGTTCGAAGAAGCCATCTACCGATCAAACATTGTCTGCCCTGATCGACAATTGTAGTCGACCTCTGCTCGGCCATTATGGATGGGCCCGTTGACTCCCTGGCGTTGACCATCTTAACTTTGACCTCCATGTTGGTAGCTAACCTCGCTTCTGACCCAAATTGAACAAGTCGTCCCTTTACCACTGCATCACAAGCCTTCCCCTTAAGTTTAGTTGAAGGAAGCTGTAAGTCCGACTGACTGGAAAAGCAATGTCTCAGGTGACCTTCCGCTGATCGGACATTACCTATTTTTGGGAAGCTCATATGTTCATAGCTTCAAAATTGTCACTCTGCCTCTTCTTATTAGCTTGAGCCTGACGAGCCATTTGGCTACAATGAGCATCTAAGCTTTCTTACTGACATGTGTTTGGATTCATTGCTCGGCCATTTATTAGTCTGAGTTTTGTACCGATCAAGATGACTAATGTCATCTAAATTTCTGAAAGACTGTGCAAATCTTTGATCATTATGGTCGAGCACGTCGTCCATGCCTTTTAATTAAGCCCTATTAATACTTCACTATAACTGGCTGTCACGTGTCCCACTTTTTGTGGTCGCACTCTTGACGTGATAGGCAGATATCCACTGATGATGTGACAGACGCCTTTTCAAATTCCATGGTAAGATCTTATCCTGGTTTTGCGCAATCCTTGATCAGACGGCTCGGAACAATCGCCCGCGAGGCATATAAACCCTCATTTCCTCGCCGTCCCCTTCACACTTGAGTTTTCTTCTTCGCGCATGTTCCTCGACGTTCTCTCTTAGTCTTCACTAGTGACTTTTCTCAATAAGCCTTCCCTTCTTCCGTTGAGTCTGTGTTTTGCTTCTTCTTGGTTTCCAATGGCTGAATCTTCACAACCCTCTACGTTCATCCTCGGGATCTGGTATACTTCTACCGAGTCTAAGTTCAACGGGGATGAGATAGACCAAATGAAACTTACATACCACTTCCCCTCCGACTACCAAATCGCAATCCCTTTAGCCTACGATCGACCCCATTTACCCTCAGCCGACTTCTTACCCTTTTTTAAGGAATAATTTTACATCGATCTCCATTTTCCCGTTCCTCATTTCTTCTCAACCGTTGTAAATACTTTCATATCTCTCTGCACCAATTAGTGCCTAACTCCTTTTGGTTGTTGTGTGAGGTCATCGTGCTGTTTCTCCACTATATTCCCCTAGTGCCTCAGGTCTTCTTTTACTTTTACTATCCTAAATTGTCTGAGCCGGGGACCTTTTTGTTTCAAGCCCGAGTCGGCTGCATCTTTTTCGATAAGATGTCGACCTCCAATAAGCACTAGAGGGAGCATTATTTTTATATTCGATTTCCCAATCGACCCGACTTCCTGACCAGCTGGCAGATGGAAGTGATGAAGCTGTCGTCGCTCGGTCGATATTGAAGTCGATCGGACTATCTCCAAGCGTCATCTAGTTTGCCCGGTTAGAAATATCATATCCATCAACTGTTGTTGGAGAGTGTCATCTACGTGTTTGGTCTGAGCCCGATTCGCACGAGGCTGCCGCTTACCCTAGGTATGCTCTTTCTCTTCCTCATCTTTGAATCTAACTAATTTGTCTTCGTTTTGTGTAGCTCAGATCATGTTAAGGGCACGTCTGGCCGGCAAGAGTAGCCTTGTGGACGCAGAAATTAATGTCGTGGGCATCATCGAGTTGGAGAGCATGGACTACAACCGGTCACCCAATCTGCCGATTCACTCAGTAAGGTTGGAGAAAATACAACTGCGATTAGCGAATGAGGCCATACGGCGACAAGCAATGTTGCTGCTGCTACAGCCGACCTTCCTCCCGAACAACCATCTCTAGTACCGATCATTGTGCTGTCTGAATCTACTACAGCTACATCAGACGAGTCTTTAGTCCGTCACAAGAGGCATCATGGGGAAGGTGTTGGATTTTGAGGGATGTCTTAAGGTAATCACCATATATTTTTACAATTTATTTGATAAATATATATATTCACTATTTGAATGCACATTCTCTATGTGTATGATTGGATCTTAAACTCACATACTGAATGTCCACGATACAATTCATAGCATGAGAGAACTTGTGATTAGATCACAACTTGTGAGTATCTCTACATGTGTAATTATGAATTATTGAAATATTCCCTAGTCGATGAATTGATGAGTTCGAACATCATCGATTCTGATAGATTAGCACGAGTTATACTCCTTGGTTCGGCCAAACAACTATTTTTTCACAGGCTAGAGACATTGGGATGTCAAGAGTTAAACATGGATGCTAGTTATGGTAACTAGTCCATTGGAGTAACCTACTGTAAGACTTTATATGGTTCTCTTCATATATAGATATGTCAATGAAGCTCTTACAGTAGCTCGAGTACAAGTTTCCTTCGACTTGAGGTATATAAATCACTTTAGTCATGGAGGCTTATACTTTGACATCTTAAGCAAGCATCTCATCTTATGTCATTTGTTAGAATTATTACTCAAAGTCTTAGGCCAAAACATCACATGTTAAAAGTACGAGACTCTTAGACATATGTCAGAGTAATTTGAATCCACAAAACGATGAAGTATTACTTGGGTTAGGTGTGATGTAGTTATCCTAATGGGGACTGACACATAGACCATGTCCTAAACCAAGTGGGTATAAGACGAATGAAAGGAACATGACACGACTTACTGTAGTTGCTGAAGGATTTGGAAGTGGTTCTGAGATCAACTTATGATTTTCTAGTTAATTAGGAATCATGATGTACTAATAGATGTCACTTATGATCATTCCATAATTAATGGTTAATTATGGACAACCAATATAACCGGGAATCTATAAGGTCACATGCACTACGAGTTTATCTAAGAGACATAAAATGAATTTGAGAATTGGATTCTTAGATTGAGAGAGATTAAGTCTGGTTGGACCGGATGAAAGGTAAATATGGAATCAGAATGGTGCAACGGAAGCACAGATGGGTCACGTCTTTTGAAGATGAGTTGAATTCTCTTTGGTTTAATTATAAACTAAATTTGTTTGGTTTAATTAAAAGAGGTTCTTGATTTTGAGCTAAGATGATTTGATTTTGAACCAAACCTAGTTTGGTCTTAAACTAAAGTTAAAGTTATTGGTATAGATTACGGGTTAAAAGATACGGGTTTGAATTTTATCCAAATCCAGTAAAATGATTATATATATATATATATATATATATATATTTAGAAAAATTTAGTTTTTCTCTCTCTCGTCGTATCTCTCTCCCCCTTTCTTCTTCTGGCGGCCAAAAATGAAAACAGTAGGTTTCATTTTCACGCCGCTGACCACGAGAAGTTTCGGCTTCTCGTCTCCTGCGTGTCCATCCCCGACGGCAAGAGTCCGACGCCATCCAACAACCGCCCCACACCAGCTGAAGTCACCGTCGCCGCCGAAACAGAAAGAGGTGTTGCCTCTTGCTGATCGCTGCCGCACGCCGACGAGCAGCCCCTACTGTTGCTCGGTGGAGCTTCCGTCGCCATTTGTGAGCAAAACTGACTGACAAACATCCGACGCCTGCCGATCAGCCGCTGTCCAGTGCCAACAGCAGCAAACTACTGCTGTCCGTGTGCGCCACCGCCGCTGCCTCGCTAACCAGCTTCGACGCCGACCATCTGCTGTTGGCCTAGAATCGGATAGGATAGCACACCCAAAGCACACAACACACAAGAAGAAACAAGAAGAATAGGACAAATAAGAACTTCACTTATGAAAGGAAACCTTACACCGAGATACCTTCTACATGCCTCTACGATCCTTTATATAGCATCACAAGTGATAAGAGCACGAACCACGAGATTCATAAAAATAGGATCTAGATGAGATCTATAAATATAGGATCTAGATCCATAAAAATAGGTAGACCGAGAAATAACTAATTATCAAGAAAATAAAAAAATAAAAAAAAAACTAATGACGTGGAGGGATTATTTTCTCACATTACTCCCCCTAATCCTGACATGATTCTAAGTCACGGAGCTGAGTAGTTGTCGCATGGCACCACGGGCAGTCCATCTTTGTTCTCCGGTATTAACGAACTCAACCACAATTTGTCCACCTTTGGCACCACGGGCAGTTCATTTGTCTGTACCATGAACAAGTCCATCTGTTCGCGTTATCCATGACTCCGCTTCTTTGGCCCTGCACCAAAGTCTATTTGCACACCAAGTGCTCGGCCCACAACTCGATCTCTTCGGCACCACGAACAAGTCTCGTCTGTTAGTTCTCTTAGCAACACTAGCAAGTCCATCTGCTCGCACAACGGACATGTCCATCTGTCCGCCTTTGCTGCTTGGCATATGTTGCATACCTGCCACGCCCGCTTCGCTGCCAAGTTCGCCTCCTGCAAACTTGGGCTTGGAATGTGTCCAACGCACTGCCAATCCTCTGCTTGGTATGACTTGCGCCCACGCCACACTTGTTGGTTTACCAAGTCTTCCTCCTGTAAGACTTGGGCTTGGGCAGCCCAGCGTTGCCGCCTCGCTTGGCATGCCTTGCGCGCATGCCCGACTCGGATGTATGCCAAGTCTGCCTCCTGCAGACTTGCACATGGATAGAGCCCCATGCACTACCGGTACGCTGCTTTGCATGTGCCCTAGCCAGGTTGGGTTTTCTAGCCTTGCTAGGAGACAGGCTTGCTTGAATGTCTTCAAGGTTATCTTGTACAAACGATTTTGTGTTCGCTTTACCAGCATCAAGAGCTTCCTACTCCTATCAATCACCTTCATGGTATCTCCTTTCATATGCACTTCATTCCCAGCTTCTGTCAATTGACCAAGACTTATGATATTACTACAAAGTTTCGGAATGTAGTATACCTTGTGGAGAGCCTTCTGGTCGCCGTTCTTGCATTCGAACACAGCCATCCCCTTGCCCATGATCTCAATGGTTGATCCATCGCCAAACCTCACCCTCCCGGTGATGGTTTCATCTAGTTCTTGAAACTTCTCATGATGGCCAGTCATGTGGTTGTTGGCACCGTTGTCAAGGTACCAGACGTCTTTATCTTCTCCTTTCTCAACGCTGCGATACATCTCCGGTAGGAACCTATCTTCACCGAGTAGAATAATATCCTGCCACTCACGCCTAGTGTGAGACTCCTCGTGGGACACGGTCATCATCAGTGCTGGCTCTTTATCGGTGGCGTAAGTGAGATGAGCATCATAATCACGATGCTTGTTGTAGCATTCAGACGCATAATGCCCATTTTCTCACAATTGAAACACTTTATATGACTCTTGTCATGAGTGCCTCTGCCGTTGCTGCTAGTGCCTCCTGCACTGTCTTGGCATTGCGTACCACGACCACGACCGCGCCCTCGCCCACGTCCACGCCATTTGCCACGACTAGGGCTGCTGGACCCACGCCCCTTTCCTCCTGACGAAGTGTCCACGTTGCTCCCCTTCTGTTGTATTTGCCATTTGGCATGAGTAAGTAGGAGCTCTCCTTCAGTGCTGTTGGTGTTGCCACGTAGACGTAGTGTTCGTTCTTCGTACGCTTTCAGTCGCCCAATAGTCTCCTCAAATGGTATCATCTCAAGATCGTGAAACTGCTCAATTCCGACAACAATAAGGAAGAACTTATCAAGGACAGAATCGAGTAACTTCTTTACCAAAGATGAATCTTCAAACGTGGCACCAAGAGCGGAGAACTTGCTGCTTATAGCACTGAGTATGCCAGCAAACTCATCAATCGTGTCGGTCTCCTTCATCCGGAGGGCGTCAAACTCGCTCTTCAACGTTTGTACGCGTGCCTTCCTCACCCGATCACTACCAAGGTACCTCGTCTTGAGGCTGTCCCAGACTTCCTTCGCCGTCTTCTTGTTTGCAATCTGGAGAAGGATGTCTTCGTGGATACATTACAAGATGTATGCACGCGCCTTTTTGTCCTTCTTTATATCTACTTGGGCTCCTTCCGCTGGCTCCACCGCCTCCCAGACTCCCTGGGCATCAAGAATCGCCTCTGTCTTTATTGCCCACACAGTATAATTGTGAGGGCTTAGCATCGGATAGGGAAATGACACTCCACCGTTCTCCTTCGCAGCAACTTGTGGGATGCCAGACATTTTTGTGGAATCGTGGATTCTTGGGTGTTCTATACTGCCAAGGCTCTGATACCAAATGTTGGCCTAGAATCGGATAGGATAGCACACCCAAAGCACACAGCACACAAGAAGAAACAAGAAGAATAGGACAAATAGGAACTTCACTTATGAAAGGAAACCTTACACCGAGATACCTTCTACATGCCTCTACAACCCTTTATATAGCATAACAAGTGATAAGAGCACGAATCACGAGATCCATAAAAATAGGATCTAGATGAGATCCATAAAAATAGGATCTAGATCTATAAAAATAGGTAGACCGAGTAATAACTAATTATCAAGAAAATAAAAATAAAAAAACTAATGACGTGGAGGGATTATTTTCTCACATCTGCTTCCTCCCGTTGGTCACCTATTGACCCTGGACACTGTTGCTGCCGACCACACCGCCGGCAGCAGCGAGGTTTTGGTCTCTGAACAATGACTACAAAGGTTGTACTTGTCGGATGATTTGTGCCGCTTGGTTGCAATTATTGCCGGGTACAAATCAGACCGTGATCCCTCTCTCGGATCGAACTGTCTCCCATCTTTGGTTAGTATTGAAGCGGAGACACAACTTGGACTTATTGAAGTTGTCTCGAAAATAGCTCGGTGTGGATACAAGTAGAGGTGAGACTTTCGAGTGTCACTTGGTTGATCTCCTTCCCATTCCGGATCATCCGATGGAATCTTCTACGCATCATTCGACAGATATACCTAACGTAAATTTACTTTTCGTAAAATTTTAATTATGCGATCATGTTTGACATGTTATATCCTTGTATGCGTGTGGTGTGTGATGTAATAATTAGGTATTATTATTATTTTTATATTCCGCTGCGCATGTTTACGAAATATGTTTTAGCACGCACCTGCATCGGGTTACCCAACAGAAGGTTCATCCCGCTCGACGACCTCCACCCGTGCTAGCTCTTGCCCTCCCTCTGAATGGGAGGAGGCTCCATCACCCGCCCTTCTTGAGCAAGGAGCCGTTGTGCTCCCAACTTCACTGTTATCTGACCGAATGCCCTCGCTGTCCAAGCTGTCGTCGGGGACTATTTGTGCACTGCCCATCGCGTACATGCCACCACACTCCTGGCCAGTAGCACAAATATCCACCATCCGATCCTCTCTCTTACCAAGGTCCACCGACAAAGCAACCTTCAATCCTTCAAGTCCGAGAGGCTGGAGGCATATAACGGTCATCATTCACTTACCGACAGATGAGTGGCACCATCTAGACAACACTGAGCCCTGTTCCCGGAGCACTAGATCAGGATTCATGGACCGTTTGTCACAAGTTTGGGCCGATGCTAGGGCCCGTGCGGCGACCATCTTCCTAGGGGAGCTCGCGGACGACCATACCCAAAAGGCCTTTGGGGTAAGTACATTATCCTCATTTTTCGCTTGTTTATCTGCCGATTGGCCATGACTAACCAACTTTAATGCAGTTTTGGGTTGAAAGCTTGGCCATGTGCCAGAGGCTGGCCTTCCTAGATCATGAAGTCCAACAGCTACGAGCCCCGAGCGTCCAATCAGAGGCTTCTCAGTCGTGTCTGGAGCAGCTAGCTAGCGAGGTGGCTCAATTGAAGTCCGATCAGGAAAGGAGCTCCGAACAGTTGTAGGCGGAGAGGAGCAAGAGCATCGAGCAAGCCTTACAACTAGAACGGCTCAACAAGCAGGCCAACTCTTTTGAGGCGAAGATCAATTCTGCAAATGCCAAGAAGCTCTGAGCTATTGAAGACTTGGATATTAAGAATAAAGAAGCTCAGGTCTTGACTCAGAATTTTAAGGAAGTGGAGGCAGCTTTATGTGCTGAGTGGGAGAGTCAATCGGCTGAGCAATCCGTAGTGCAGGTCCAACTTGCCTCCAAGGATACTGAGGTGGCCTCGCTGAAGGCCGAGTTGGAGGCATCCCGAATAACCTTGAAGATTTATCAAGAGGGAGAGCCTGACCAATTTCGCTACATTCATCAAGTAGGCCTTAACTTGTCAATCACAAATCCATGTGACTTTTGATATATTCTTGTCGAGTCTTATATTCTCAACACTTGCTCTCAAATCAATTAACCTTAGCTGAGTCAAACAAGTTAACAAATTTGAGTTAAGTCGACCCACTAATAATTATGATAAATTATAGATGTTTTGACACAAGACCACGATTGAGCTATACTGACTTATGTAAAACGCTAACCATCATCGTAGTTATTAATGAAGGGTTTTTAATAAATCTTGACTTTAATATATTTAAGAGATTTTATAATTATTAAAAATGTCTCACCCTTAATCAACTTCTTATGCATTCACACAATCTCATTATGAGATTTATCTTCATTAATCTTGAAGTAATTACGTTCTTCGGTCATAACTTTTCATTATGTCTTAATTCTTGGTTTATTATTCAAAATAAACCTCAATAGTGATTTTAAAACAATTAAGTCTTAGAGATTTTAACATGTTAATATAATTATACCATGAGAAATTTATATCTAAAATACAACATGTATTTCTTTATATAATTTTATCCAAAATTCATTTCTATTATGAAATGTTAAGGTATATAACTTGAAATAAAGAAATTAACATTTCTTTGAAATCTCTCGAAATACTAATTCCATAATAATTTTTGAAGAAGAGGTTTCGTATTATATAATCCAACTATGAATTAGCTCTGATACCACTATTGGAATCAAAGTACAACAGAATACATATATTAAAATCAAAAAATTTTCCCCTTAAATTATGGATCTCTTTATGGTACATATATTTTTAAATAAAATAAGATGAAATGAAACATACCTCATAGTCCTCGATAGACATAAACTATATCACAAACAAATGAGAGTCCCATGTGTGACTCCTCTAATGGTATCCACGCGTACTAGATCATAAACTTAACATGATCCGTTAGATGCTAACATCTTGGATCGACAAAACCTTTTTGAAGCACTATGAATATGAAGATATGTCTCCTAGAAGGAGTAGGTTGCCAAAAAGCTTCAAATTAGACGGTAGAGAGAGAGTTTTTCAAGAATTTTCCAAGGATAACTACTTATAGCCTTTAAGGAAGATGAAGATGTATGACTCTTTAAATTCTTCATTAATCATAATGATTGTAACTACCACTAACTCCATACTCTCTTCTTTGAATCAAATAAATCTAAATTTGATCTTGATCTGTTCTAGTTTTTAATATTTTAGAATTAATTAATAATCTAATTAATTTTAATTAAAAAATAATAAGTTGACTAATTTTAGTATCCACTAAAATAATTAATTATAAATAATGTTCATATTTACGTGTTATACGTGCGATCCTATATATTTCATACACGAAGATAATGTAAATCCATACACAGACTAAGATAACCACCTAACAATAATTTTAGTTAACTAATGTGATAAAATATTAGTTATAAACTATAAAGCACCAAGAATTGATTATTGTGTAATTTAATCTCTTCATATAGCCTAACTACATCTCAATTAATTCGATACATTATGCATCATCACCAAATTAATTGTTTACTTGATTTCTAAGATATAATAGACTCCTTTTGATGATAAATCATTTCTCCTATGACCATGAATTTCGAGTCACTAAGATCTCTATCAAGCGGACAGGATGTTACCTCTTTAATCCAAGAGAATAATGAATCCTATATTGATTCAACATTATTCTCTGTACGCTTTGTCATACACCCAACAACCGTATTAATCATAATCTGATTAAAGATTACTTTTAACAACATCAAAGTACATAACTCTACATATAGAATAAATAAAGGTCTTAAATCAAAAGATCAGTTATACTTATTCATAAGAGGAATGACCAAAGATGGTTAATATGTGATCTCCTCTCAAGCAAGTCATGTCTAGTGTACTTCTAAACTTATGGCACTCCAAGTATAACTTGGATATCCATTCCTCAATCTATTTCGACACAGTCATACTTAATGTTGATATAGATATTCATGTCTCCTCTAGATATCTATTCGATCAAGGACTATTTTTTATATTAATATACTCATTAATTTGTGAAAACTTATCATTAATCATATACGTATATAAAAATAAATAATTAATGATAAATACTTATCTTTATAAAATAATTATCCATAAATTCATAAGAGTATTTTGATAAATCAGTTCACACACTTATAGAACGACACAATAATCTTAAATTTAAATAGTTTATTTGAGGTGATATATTCAATATTGTACTTAGAGCATTCACATCAGTTTCTCTATTACTATATCTAAAATTTAGAATAAATGACCCACTTTATTAAATTTAGATAATCATTTTTCACTACACACTACATCAAATACCCTAAAATTTTCATCATCCTTATTTTTTTATTATTTTCTTCTCTTTCTTCTATTTTTGATTATTATATTTATGAAATGAGTGGAAGGAGAGAGATTGAGTGGAAGGAGATAGATTAAAAAGAAATATTATTTTATTTTTAGGGTAGAAATTTCATTCCCTAAATTTAGATAATCACTATTCATCAAATCTAAATTTAGGAAATGGATAGAGTAACTGATGAAGAGAGTTTTTAATTACTCTATCCAAAATATAGAGTAAAATCTTTGGATAAGATAACCAACGTGGATGCTCTTAATTATGTAAAATTTTAAAATATATATAGTTATCTCAGAATCTGATATTCGTGTGGGTGGCTTGAGGAATTTAATCTGGCATTTTCGAAATCCCTTAGAAAATAATTATATTCTTCATAACTTTACTCTTTTTTAATAGGATGCAAAGAATTCGTAAATTCGACAATGCTGGTTGATATATATTTTTGCGTAATTTTGGTATTTAAATTTTGATCCACTTGGTTGATGTCTATATCTAATTTATAATCTACAAATGAGTGCTTTAAGTTAATAATTATGTCCCTGTTTGTATAATGGAGGTTGAAAAATATCAGGGGGTGCTTGGTTCACATAAGGGAATGTGAATGAGAATGAGATTGATAGAAGTGGGGAATGGGAATGGGGGGTTTCCCATTCCCCTCCTTTTGCTAGGGACTGGTTCATTCCCATGTTTGGGGTAATGAATCCATGGGACCCACCACTAATCCTCCCAACCAAACATCCACTTTCAATCCCTTTCCCATTCCCCACTCTCATTCCCTCCAACCAAGCACCCCCTCAATAGATTTTAATCATATGGATTATATATATATATATATATATATATATATATATATATATATATATATATATATATGATGCTAAAGTGTGGAAACACAAACTACTATAGTATGCTCATTGCCATGAGGAACGTAAACAAAGTGCTAACAAACATAACCACTAAAATAAAGACAGATTCAATCAAACAACTAGATAAACAAAATCCAAGCAAAATTTTCACAAAGTGGAAAATCACAAAATAATAATGATAAGAAAATTCACATTGCCAATGACTACTATTGCATGGTCATCCAAGCTATTTAAGAAAATTTAAACCTCATCTCAAAAAAATGTTGGAAAGCGAAAAACCTAACGTAAGGATTCCAAAAAGCAGGTAGCCGTCGACTGTGCATGCAGTTTCTCCAGTTTCAGTCTTTCCCACATTCTGCAGTATATAAGAGCGAGTATATTAAGAATGAGTATATAAGAGAGTTTGAAAATCATGAGAAGACTTACTATCTCAAAACAAGAATGTATTAGTAGATAGGAAATCGAACCTTTGTGGAAGCTATAGATGATAGAAACTCTTCGTCTTCAGGAAACAACTGGAGATTCTTGGTCTTCAACAAGAAGTCGATTGCATCTTCCTCAAAGTCAACAAAGCAACCAAGCCTAATAAGCTCGGCAAGTGAAGCAATCTGGTAAGGAAATTCAGACAGTAAGCCCTTTGCAATCACATCAGCAAAATTTGTTGCATATTCAATGTTGTGTCTCGTTGGCTTCGTTCTACTTTCATCACTTTGTAAGAATAGCTTCGCGTTATCCTTCTCCCAACTGAACATTCTGGTAGCTTTTGAATCCAATATTGTTCCAGAGGATAGTGTCAGCTTATAGCAAACTGTAATAGGCTCATCAATTTCCAAAACTTCTAAATCAATCAAATATTTGACAAGACGATGCCTTTCAGTAGCAATTATATCAAGAGAAATATCAGAAAGAAAGGCAAGTACAATCCTCAGCAATCCATTATTTGATACCAGAGATCTCGGATCAACTTCCCTAAAACTAGCACCAGTAATCCTGAAAGACTCGTCCTTTTGTACAACCTCAGAAATTAATCGAACACCAATGCTGCTATATATCTTGTTCATATTTGCTCTAGAAAGTGCCGGAGAGGTAACTAGAGGATACCAAACAAAGATTGTTTCAGAAACCTTGTCAAACAGTTCCTTCAGCAAGAGATCATCGGGAATGAATACATCTTGTTTGTTGGAAAGAATGACCTCGTCATTACTTTGAACTGGTACTTTTGATATGCTACCCTGTAGAAGTTTCTCTGTGTTGCTATTCCAGTGCTTCCCAATGAAGACCCAGAAAGCGGAACATTGCTGCACAGTAAGGTGGTGAGCTGAAACTTCCCACGAGGACCAGAGCTTGAAGTAGTCATCGATGCATGGACCAAGCCGAATCCCAAAAGCCCTTGAAAAGAATTCAAGAAGCTTTGTGTCATAGTATTTATCCAAAATAAAGAGTTGGGAACCAAACAGGTCAAGATTATCATGTAAGATGCACCTGTTGGAGCTCACCCATTCTCCACCACCCTGTGGGATCCAAATCCACTCTGCAGCTTTGACATAAGCCTCCCATTTATGTTCTTTCAAGAAAAGGTACACTCTCGAGATTGTCGTAATATCAGAGTGACACTTAATATGAAGTGCCAGTAACCGGCATGCTTGAGTGGCATCCACAGAAACACCAATTTCTTTAAGCTCCGTTTTATAAGATGCAAGCTCAGATCCATAGAAGATGTCATCAATAAACGGGCCGTCTTTTCTTTGCAAATTCCACTTGGGATCAAAAAGAAGGCTCTCTTCTGGAAATCTGTAGCCTAGAATTGTTTTTATCCATCTAGTGTTCATCTTTTGCTTGAACTCCATTGGAAGAGACTTTGTCTTTTCCTTCATATTGCAAATGCACTGAAATAAGGATATAATGCTAACTGGATTAATGACGGAAGGATCTCTTGGAAGGTTGATCCTATCTATGACAAATTTAGCTCCCTCTTTGAAGTCAACTACAACACCAAAGGCCTTGAGCTCATTTTTGAAACAATTAATCTCATTGGAGTAACCATAAAATGCAGAATTGCCGTCAATAAATGGAAGATTTGTTATAGCTGAGATAGGCTCCCACTCTGGACCAAATAGGATGGAAGCTTTTGGAGATCTGAATCCAAGATTAGTATGCAACCATTCCTTCTCAAGGGAGAAAAGGTAAAGATCATGTGGGAATGTAACTTGCTTTTTGACGAACTGCCTATAACATGTTAACAATGCGAGAACATTTTTGTCCGTGATCAATGTTTTCTTTATAAGGAGATTCAGTCGAGAAGCAATAGCTTTTGAGAAGTCATCTCTGGTTACTGCTACTCCAACTCTCTTTAGCTCAGCCAGATATGACCTGATTCTACCGCCATACATTGGCTCATCTATTACCGGAATGTCACTGACAACCTGAAGAAGGCATTCCCATTCTATGACGGCCATAAAAGATTCACCTGGATGTTGATAGCCAAGCTGGGTCTTCAACCATTTAGTCTGTGATAACTTTCTGATGAGATCATCAGGAATGTTAACATTTCGTATGCATTCAAGTATGAAAATGGCAGCATCAGCAGAAACACAGTTTGAAGGAATTTTAAAGTTATCAACCACAACCTTATAATTTTTGTTGAATCTAACTAAAACACCAAACAATTGCAACTCAGTCTTGTAATCAACAATCTGCTCGCCATAGAATGAAGTGTCTATGAAAGGGAGATTACTGACATGTGATGCAAGTGTCCATTCTGAATCAAGCAACAATATGGATTCTGATGCTAATCTGAAACCAACTGATGTTTTTAGCCATCTTGCAGTTTTGGTGCTCTGAATTAGATAGTCATGGGACAAGCTTACCTCTCCCAAATATCTGACCAACTTGAGCAACGAAAAGACATTTGCTCTGGTTAAGGTGGAGTTAGCTGTAAGAGTCATGAGATGATTACAAATATATTGTGATGCATCCATAAATTCAAATTTGACTCCAATTTCTTTAAGTTCTGTGGTGTACTCTGTTATCTTTTCACTGTAAAAATCTTTCTGGATTAATGGTATGTCAACAAGTGTTGATGCTTCCTGAAGTAGTCGTCCCCAACCGGAGCTCGGCAAGAATGACTCAGAAGGTGACTTGTAACCAATTGATGTCTTCAACCAGCTTCCAGTTTTAATGCTGCTAAAAAAGTTCTGCAGCTTATAAATAGTTCCACGAGATCTAATATTTCTAATCCATTCAAGTAACAAGAATGCATTGTCTTTTGTCAAAGGAGAGTAAACAGTTCTGAAAGCTGCATTTGGAGGATAAACTTGTGGAATATCAGAGGCCTTACCATGTTGTTGCAGGAATTTTAAAATCAGTCCTTCACAGGTAACATTTCCTGCAAAATTGGCAGAAGACAAATACTCCCTACTCAATACAACATAATTGTCATGCCTCCAAGGATTTGAACCAATTAATATTGCCCATTTGCTCACACTGGCCGGCACAAGGACTTCTCTCTTTCCTAATATCACTCCACCGTATTCATCTACTATTGGCAAGTGAGAGAACAATGAGTTTATGCACCATTCACTAGCATAATTATACCTACGAGAATGATATAGAAAATGAGTGAAGGCTATGACAAGGTTGCTACTAGTTAGTGACTTGATCACAATTGACCCATAGTCATGAAGACTTAAACTCTGCAGCTTCACAGAATTCTTGAGCCAATCCATTACTCCTGATTTTGACTTTCTTAAAGACAATTGCAAGGTTTGTGGCATAAAATATAGTTTTGAGACAGATATAAACTCCCGATTCCAGTTGATGAGCCATGTGATGATCTGATCGTCACCGTTAGCAATACATAGCTTCTGATAACCATTCGTTGCTTGTGATACACTTAACAAAGATATGCCACCAGTGGAATCAATAAACCTTAACAGAGGTATGTCCTTAAAACAAGAGTACCATTTCTGAGCAATGAAGTGTAGAAGCTCTACATAAATATCATCAGGCATTTCCTTTGCAAGATTGGAACCCCTAATGAATGATGCATACCAGGCTAGATCAACGTAGCCAACTCCTAGATATCCTAGTACATTATTATAGTCATTGTTATCCAAGTAGGCATTTACTATATGACTTCCATGTGAATGCAGGTTAAGTAAGTCAACCCCACACTTCTGTGCTTTAATTAGAACATGCCAAAATGCAGGAACAAGTCTCTTAATTTCACTGGGCTTACTGAACATCTGTTGTGACTTGTTTATTTCACACGGTATTATACGCTCAGCAATGATTTTTTCTTTGATGGATTGTCTCAAGGGATCTAGCAACTTGATATGAGATTCCTCCAATGGTATGAAATTGAACAAGAAGGGAATGGAAAATGAGGGTGCCTCATGTGATCCTTTAATTAGTGTAGTGAAAGCGTTCGTAAATGCAGAAGGTACACAGCTAAGAATTCCTTCATTCCATGGGCTATTTAGCTGTATCGACTCCCTTGAAGAAACTAGTAGGAAATCAGCCTGGATTATAAATGGGAAACCAGTCTCCATGTCAGTAGGAAGAAAAGAATATACACCAGACTTTCTCATCCCACGATTCAAACGCCTTGCAAAGGGAAAAGCCAGAGTAATCACGCATTCATCAACTTCAGCCCTCTTCTTTGAAATGCATTCTGGTTTTACAGGGAACCTTTCCTTCCAAATGTAGTAACAACATTGTTCCTCGTTACCCTTGTCGCCTTCTTGAGCAGTAAGATGGAGAGGGTATGATTCTGCATTCAAGTTCCTACTCTTTTGGCAAGTGTCTTCACCTGATATAGAGATCTTGCAGCCAGTATTACACTTTGGATCATCACTATCTCCCCTTACAGATAGCTGCCTAATTTTTGAAAGAAAAAGTAGGACCTCAGGTTGTAAATTTGATAGTTGTTCCTTCACGGCTGACTCTTTTTCAATCTTCAAAGGCAAGATTATAATAGTTGTAGGAAGGCTTTCCAATGGACCGTACAAATTTTTTATGTCAGAAAGGCATGGATTCTCATCAACCCATTCAGGCACAATGTAGCCTAGGTTGCAATCAGGTGATGGTTCCTCATTGAAGCATATTTGATACCCATTGCTGAAGATATAGGGCTTACTGGATATCAGAAAGACACTTTTAAATCCTATGCCTGAAAATTCATAAACAAATATTGTCATGGTCAAACTCTAACCCTATGCATTTAACAAAGTATGGAACAAGTGAAATAAATATGCTTATAATGTAAACTGTAAATATGAAACTGGATTCCAGTTGCCCATCTAGTTCAACCACGAAGATAAATGTTTAATATATTTGAATAAAAAAATTGGTGTGGTTCAATATATTTTAATATTAAGTGTCACATAGAGATAAATGTTTTCACAAACAACAACATACAATTAGAACCAACAAAAAAAAAGTCTAAAGTGCAAACCTTTCTCCCCTATGTAGCCAAGGTGTCGTTTCCCTTTCTTTGTTGATTTACCAATCCTACAAATGGAATCAATGTTCGATGGAGAGAAACCTATCTCATTGTTGAATAGGAGCAGTGTTGTTTTGGCTCCGGTCATCGTGATATCCTTCGAAGTAATCAGAAACTCAAGGGATGGAGTGACGCCCTCTGCATACTTGTTGTCCTCTGCATTCTGCCGAATGCAAATTGATAAATGAAATACGATTGAAAATGGTTAGTAGATATGGCAACTCACAGCACCTAGAATCCAGAAGAATTTAGTAGAAACAACACTGCCTTCAAACAGTCAAGCGGTAGAACTATGCACCTGAACAAGCTCCATGAGGAAGTGTACGTCCTTGGAATAAAGCTCTTCAGAGAGGTAGAGGACGGCCTGATGGATGTCCTCGGCCAGGGGATTCTTGTCATCTCGCCCAATGTAATACCTCTCTCTCCGTATCCAATCGACGTGCTCGCGAGGGGTAGAGTAAGCAGCAACAGCAGCCATTAGAGCAAGAGCAAGAGCAAGAGCGAGTGCAACAGCAGTAGCCCAGCCACAGGAAGAAGAAGAGTGAAGGTGGCAGGGAACATTGGTTAACGTGGAAGAGGTGAGAGACAATAAAGAGTTGCTTGTTTTCGATGGAGGAGGAATGGAGGATACGAAGAGTCGATTGTTGATTAGGATGGAGATGATGCGTAGAACGAACAGTTTGGCTTTTCCAGTGAACTTTTCGGTTTTCAACTTCATGCATGCTTGGCTTGACCCAGGTCCGGCCCAGACCTGACCTGGGCATGTAATAGGGACAACAGGCCGGTTGGCCGTTGACTTGGGTCGCTTGGCCTAATTGTAACTGACCTGGCATCCGGTTAACCACATGTTCTGCCCACCTATTTAGGTTTTTTTTTTTTTTTTTTCTTTTTTGCTTTGTAATATGTCATACCAAAAAATTTAACATAAAAAAAATTTATATTGATATTGTACTGAAATTTCAATTTACTGAAGTTTCAGTATGAATTATCGATATGGTATCCTAACCGCTAGGATACAAATGAGACATGTTTCTGATACGTTTGGATTCAATTACAAAAAAAAAAAATAAAAGTTGCAAGGTTTAATTGATTGATGTAATATGGTTTTCTATTTAAGATTTTAAAATTTTAATTTTTAATACTAAAGTTCACTAGAAAAATTATGTTATAGTAGCTACTGGTTAGTAGTTGCTACAATAGAGAATTGTCTTGTAGCAGCTATTGGTCAGTGGTTGCTATAATATATTTGCTGAGTGAAATTTGAGAGACCATAACTTTTGACTCAGATTGAATTATGAGATGCACAATGTATCAAATCGAAGCTCATTCAGAGATCATCGATTTGATATATTGTACATTATATGGTTCATCCAGAATTGAAAGTTACGATATCTTAAAGTTTACTCTACAAACACATTGTAGCAGCTACTACAATAGCTACTACAACATAATTTTCTCTGTTGTAGCAGTTACTAATCAATAATTACTACAACATAATTTTTCCTATGCTGTTGTAGCATCTATGAACCAGTAACTACTGTTGGTGTAATATTCCTGGGTCAAGGTTGACTAGGTTGACTGAGCTTGAGTTGGCTCAAGCATGAGTCTTGATATTTGAGTTTCGATATTTGACAATATATGGAGATTGCAGGAGCAATCGTCCGATTGGGGAGATTGTTGGAGCAATTCCTCTCTTGTCAAGGTTTGACCAGTCTGATGTGAAGAAGAATCAAATAGGTCAAAGACTTGACCGGATACTTAACTGAGAAAGTCCTAACTAGAGGTTAGGCAAAGGGAAATCCTGGTGAGTGAAGGCAGACAGTTGGAAATCCTGGTGAGTGAAGCCAGGTGAAAGACATAGTGAATGAAACTAAGCAGTTGGAAATCATGGTGAGTGAAGCTAGGTGAAAGACCTAGTGAGTGAAACTAGGCAGGTGAAAGTCCCGGTGAGTGAAGCTGGACAATGGGAAAATCCTAGTAAGTAAAGCTAGGTGAAAGTCCTGGTGAGTGAAACTAGGCAGATGAAAAGTCCTAGTGAGTGAAGCTAGGCAGATGGAAAGTCCTGGTGAGTGAAGCCAGATAGATGAAAAGTTCTAGTGAGTGAAGCTAGGCAAATGGAAAGACCTGATGAGTGAAGCCAGACACGTGGAGATCGAGGTGGGTCAAGGTTGACTGGACACCTAGTGTTGGGAAGCCCAAGTAACCTGGAGTTGGGAAGCCCAAATAGGTCAAAGGATTGACCGGATACTTGGCATGAGGAAATCTAGATGGGTCAAGGGTGACCGGACATCTCGTGGAAGTCCAAGTGGGTCATGGAGGACCGGGCATTTGGCACGAGATGGTAAGTCCAAGTGGGTCAAGTTTGACCGGACACTTGGCACGAGCAGAAAAGTCCAAGTTGGTCAAGGATTGACCAGACACTTGGTGAAGAAGTCCCAGCAGGTCAAGGCTGACCGGATACTAGACATGAGGAGTTCTAACATGTCACGATTGACTAGATGTTGGATTTGGGGACCCTTGAGCTTGATTTGAGCAAGTCAAGGGTAGTCAATCGATCATCCAATCGATTGGACCGAAGTCAAATCGATCAGCCGATCGATTGGGAGAATGTTGCGATAAACAACAGCCCAATCGATCGATCGATCGATTGGGGGTATTTTATCGTGCAAACATAACGGTCCCCAATCGATCAGCCGATCGATTGGGCACTGCCAATTGATCAACCGATCGATTGGGATCAATTTTCTCACGCAATCGTGAGAGCACAAAAGAAGGTTGAATCGATCAGCCGATCGATTTAGCCTCCCCAATTGATTGGGATGTGACCGTTGCACAGGTTAAAGCCGTCGGCGATAATTTCTTCGTTACTTCTTCGTCAGCTTGATCCCGATCCTTACGCGAGTTTCTCCATAACTCTCCGCCAGTTCTTGAAGCTTGTCGGAGCAAAGTGTTGCTACCCTTCCAAAGTTAAGAGGCATTCCACAAAAGAAGAAGAAGCTTGGGTTTCGGTTTCACGTTGTAAATCTTGTAAGATTTTATTTGTATTAGCTTCTCTTTTCTTCTTGTTGTATTGAGAGATTGTACAAGGCTTCTCCGCCTTCGGTAGTTACCTAGAAGGAGTTATTTCATAGTTGATGAGTGAGTGAGGGTCGGATCCTTGGATTAGTTACCTCTTCTTGAGGTGGATACCAAGTAAATCCTTTGTGTTAGCGTTATGAGAGTTGCTTGAGTGTTTTCCGCTGCAACAACATCATCAAAGCAAGCAACCGAAGCGCGACAAGCTATTCAACCCCCCCCTCTAACATCAATCGACCCTAACAAGTGGTATTAGAGCGAGGTTGCTCTTCATCGGAATCACCACCAGAAAGGGCAACGAGCTAGAGGGAGAAGAAGTTGAAGCAACAAATTCAACAAGTCAAAGATTTCATCAAAGCTTAACTTCAAATAGAATTTTGAGATGGATTCGGATTCGACACAAGGGTACCTCCACCATACACATCAACACGTTTCGATCTTTGGAAATCAAGGATCGAAAATTTTTTCATGGTGGACATAGAGCAATGGTTTGCTCTAATGGAAGGTTTCCAAGCTCCAACAAATTCAAAGGGAAAAATTCTCAAGAACAGCAAGTGGAGCCAAGAAAAAATCCAAAGAAGTCAGGCCAATGACAAGTGACCAAAGTGTTGGTCAACATATTGCCGAGCAATATTTTGAAGCAAATAGGATAATTTGAAGATGTCAAGGAGTTATGAAGAAAATTAGCTAAACTCCATAAGATCTCCTCCACTGTACCAAACCAAGAAGAATCCAAGAGGGCGACTCATTGGATCAAGATCAAGAAGAAGAGGACTCGGAAGTTGAGAGATGCTCAACTTCCAAAGAAGAAGTCCAAGAAGTTTCATCTTCAACGAGGCACAATGAAAAGGACAAAGAGGGAGCATACTCTTTGTTCAACGGGCAAAAACATGAAGATGAAGAGGCCTCCACCTCTAGGATTGAGGGGGAGCTTACTTCATTGACACCGAGGAAAGAAGAAGTATCTACCTTTCGATCAAATGAAGAAGAAAAAGATGGTGTCACCTCCACAAATCAAGAAAAATCAAATGGAGGATCAAGTGCCACCCCTACAAGCAAAGGTATAATAATTTCAAATTTAAATAATAAAAATCATATTATTTGCTTTGAGTGTAGGGAAAGAGGGCACTATAAGAGCAAGTGTCCAAAATTGGCAAGAAGAAAGGTCAAGTGGCACCCAAGAGCAAGGAGAAGCCCAAGAGGACCGACCCCGTGACAAAGAAGAGCAAGGAACACATTGTGTGTTTCTTGTGTCATCAAAAAGAATATTATCAGAGCCAATGTCCAAAGGGGAAGAAACTGATCAAGGTCAAGGTCAAGGTCAAGGGGGAGCTTTCAAAAGCAAACCCAAGGTATCATTTATTGAGTCTATCCCTTTAAGTCATGATAAAAAATGCTAAGTCTAGTTTATATCATTTTAATATTATTTATCATGAAAATAGGAAGTGATCTTGCCCGAATGAAGGAAGTTGGAAATCCAGAAGTGGGATGACTACTGACGGGTTGAAGACTTCGATCCTGCAAACAAAACCAAAACCAGGGAAGGAGTCCCTGGCATTGGCCCTCCGACGCTCAAGTCAAAATCAGGAAGTGAGAATGAAGTAATCAAGAAAATAGAAAAATCTTGCCTTTCTCATACCTGGCGTCCCCTTTTATACCTTTTTTATGTAATCATTCATCTGCCTTTATTTAATGATATTAATTGCCAGAGGAATGTTTATTTGTCTTGACTTCTGTGCATTAATGATAAGTGCAGTGTTTTTCTTTGCCTTGGCTTCTTTATATTTAATAATAGACGGCGTGTTCTCTTTTGCTTTCTTGTCTCCTATGTAATGTCATTCCTTAAGCCGGATGGGCAGTCCGAGCGGCTCGCTTTCACTACCGACCGCCTCATGATGCCTCGATCGATCGGGTGATGTCTGTTGGTGCAATATCCCTAGGCTTGAGTCTTGATGTTTGAGTTTCGATATTTGACAATACATGGAGATTGCAGATGCAATCGTCCGTTTGGGGAAATTGTTGATATAATTCCCTTCTGGTCAAGATTGACTAGTTAGATGTGAAGAAGAGTCAAGTATGTCAAAGGGTTGACTGGATACTTGACTGGGAAAGTCCTAACTGGAGGTTAGGCAATTGAAAATCCTAGTGAGTGAAGCCAAGTGAAAGACCTAGTGAGTGAAGCTAGGAAGTTGGAAAATCCTAGTGGGTGAAGCTAGGTGAAAGTCCTGGTGAGTGAAACCAGGCAGGTGAAAGTCCTGGTGAGTGAAGCCGGGCAGTGAGAAAATCCTCGTGAGTGAAGCTAGATGAAAATCCTAGTGAGTGAAGCTAGGTGAAAGTCCTGGTGAGTAAAGCCAGACAGATGGGAAGTCCTAGTGAGTGAAGCTAGGCAGATGGAAAGACCTGATAAGTGAAGCCAGGCACGTGGAAATCTAGGTGGGTCAAAGTTGACCGAACACCTGGTATTTGCTGGTCCCTTTGGAGGCCGGCAAGAGGGGAGGGTGAATTGCCCTAAAAAAATAAATCAACCCTTTCTCGACTTATAACTAAATTAAGAATACTTGCAATCAAAAATAAAGAGACTAATTAAACAGCAAATAGACACAAAGGAGTTACTTCATTTGCAATCAGAAGATTGTTAATTCAAAGATAATGAAGCGCACTATCTGAAGATCTCCTTATTGTGGAGTAGCCTCTTACAGCGTTAACAACACACAAAGAAAAGTAGAACACACATAAATAGATTACAAGTTGTTGTTCAGCTTCTTGGACAAAGGCTATATTTATAGCCTTGGTCGGGATGCCTGGAAGGGTTTCAGACGCCTGGGAGGGGATAAAACTTTATCCCTTTTCGCATAAATCACGTTTGACCACGATCTGGATAAAACCCAGGTCTAGGCGCCCGGACCAAGAAAGTCAACAAAGTTGACTTTTTTTCAATCCGAGCCCTTTGCTCCGGTTCAGCTCACCTCGATCCGGGTCTTCAGCTCCGGCTCCGCTAGGTTGGGTGATCTCGGCCATCCGGAATAGGGCTCACTCGAACCCAAGTTCCGGCCTTCTCCTCGAGCAGCCTTCCTTCCTGGTTTCTCGTCCCTCGAATGTCGAGTACGTTCTTCTCATCCACCGGTGTACTCTTCTACGGCACCTCGTCCCTCGGACACACCAAGTCCATCGGCTCTCTCCCCATGCCGTCCTTCTCGCTAGTCGCGTCTTCCGCTCGACTTTTTGTGCTCCTAAGCTCCTACACACTTAGACATAAGAGTTAAACCAAACAGGACCTAACTTAACTTGTTTGATCACATCAAAACTGTTGGATCGAGACCACACTAGAGGGGGGGGGGTGAATAGCGTTCGTGGCTATTTCTTTTGATTCGTAAAACAAATGAGTAAAAGCGCAGCGGAATGAAGAAATAACAACACAGAGAGACAAGGAGATTTACTTCGTTCGGAGCCTAAGGCGACTCCTACTCGAAGGCCCGCGATCCTTGATCGCTTTCCGTGGGCAACAACTATAAGCACGATAAAAATATTACAGGATAATTACAATTCAAGGCAGTAAACAGATTATACCGACAACAAAAACTAAATCTGAAGCTCCGGGTTGTCGGGGTGTCGTTGCAGCACTTTCTGGATCGAGTTGTTAGCAGCTTGTCGCAGAGAGATTGCTTAGAAGATTGTTATTACTGAAGCTGCACCTCGACCCTTCTTTTATATGAAGTTCCGGGCGCCTGGAGTGTGAAGTGGCCAACCAACCAGGATGCTCCACGTGGCGAAGTCGCGACAGGGATAAAGTTTGGTCCCGGCGCCGACCTCGCCGGATCCATCCGGCGCCTTTTTCCAGGTTCCTCACCGCAAACAAATGTTAGTCCGAGCAAAATCCCAAGAACAGTGTTAGAATAAGATAAAACATTGAGAAGAAGAATTGATGCCTTGATCGTCTGAAATCGACTTGATTTCCAACCGAAATCCTAGGTCGACCTGACGCCATCGCTCTCTACGGGAACGCGCCTCACCTACTCCACTCGGAGATTTTACCTGCGGTCGATCCTCAGATTGATGGACTTTTGCTTAGCACTGACGCTCCGGACTTCCTGGACATCCGCTTCGGCTAGTCCAGTCTTTCACCTGGTTCCGACACGGGACTTTCCACCTAGGGTTACCACCCCTAGGATTTTTCACAAGCCATCGACCGCCAAGACTTTCCGCATAGGGTTACCACCCCATGACCTAGGGTTACCACCCTTAGGTTTTCCACCGCCTAACCGCAAGGACTTTCTGAAATACTCATTCAAACATGTTAGATCACACACTAACTTTGATCCTTTGCCATTATCAAAACTAAGGTTCGATCGTCGGATGCTTCTGCACCAACAATCTCCCCCCTTTTGATAATGGCAACCGAAATTCAATGTTAAGTAAAAATTATACAGTTATATATAAGCACAAGAAGCATGATATAAAAAATAAGCATAAACATAGCTCCCCCTTAATACAGGCTCCCTTTAAAATATTTTCTTTGAATTTCTATTTTATTTCTTTCTTTGAATTTCTCTACTCTCCCCCTTTGCCATATATAAAAAATGAGCTAGTTTTGAAAAACCTAATTTTTCAAGACAAAATTTTAGCAGAAAACCTTTTAACTTAGGCAAGGAGCGAGGTAATATAGCAATATTTTTCAAAATTTTCAACTTCAGAAATCTAACAAAGTTTTCAACTTCAGAAATTTTAAGCAAAAAAAATTTTTAACTTCATAAATTTTCTAAAAAATATTCAACTTCAAAATTTTGCTAA